>NC_090336.1:36698990-37000084 GCF_035084215.1 Heptranchias perlo
TACTTTGTGCAGGTGCCTGTTGCGCAGCACTGTGTTGTGTAGCTCCACGTAGTGGAGGTGGACGGCATGCCTGGTGAGGCTGGTGATGTTGCTCCTCCTCCATTGGAGTGATGAATGCAGCTATGGAACCCCCCCCCCCCCCCCAAATCCTGACGGTGTGAGTATGAGGGGGTCCACAAAGTAGGTAAATGTGTTTGGACAGCAAAGTTTAGGGTATGATGTAATAATTTTGAGTGTGGACACAACGTTGTGGCAGGCAAAACTTTGTCTGAGGTGACAGAGTACCCTGCTGCAATGAATGAGGTATTCCCCCCGACTGTAAAGGAATCCTCTGCATCTCCCAATGGCTGCTGACTGAAACACATCTGCAACAACAGGGAGTGTTTCCCACAGCATGGGAAACACGCTGAGGAGAGTCCAAAATCACATCCCTGCTAAAATCTCTTCCGAATGAGGTCTGTCAACGACCTCAAGTACCTCCCTAACTATCTAAACTGTCATCCCGCCGGCTTTAATTACCGGTGGGAGTCCCGCATGTGGGGGCTGCGCGCACACCGATTCGCGTCATTGGGGAACCCGGAAGTGGGCGGGTTGGAGCCGGGCTCTGGACCCGCTCCGGGATTCCCCAATTTTAGGAACCCCCCCCCTCTGCTCGGCCATCCGAAAATTGACCCCTTTGTGTCTGTCTTCATGGAAGACGACACAAAAAAACTCCCAGAAATACTCAAGAACCAAGGGTCTGGCGAGAATGAGGAACTGAAAGAAATTCATATTAGTAAAAAAATAGTTCTAGAGGAATTAATGGGACTAAAAGTTGATAAATCCCAAGGACCAGATGATCTACATCCCAGGGTTTTGAAAGAGGTGGCTATAGAGATAGTGGACGCATTGGTTGTCATCTTCCAAAATTCTATAGATTTTGGAATGGTTCCTGCAGATTGGAGGGTAGCAAATGTAACCCCACTATTTAAGAAAGGAGGGAGAGAGAAAACAGGGAACCACAGACCTGTTAGCCTGACATCAGCAGTAGGGAAAATGCTAGAATCTATTATAAAGGATGTGATGATAGGGCACTTAGAAAATAATAATAGGATTTGGCAAAGTCAACATGGATTTATGAAATGGAAATAATGTTTGACAAACCTATTGGAGTTCTTTGAGAATGTAACTAATAGAATAGATAAGAGGGAACCAATGGATGTGGTGTATTTGGATTTTCAGAAGGCTTTCAATAAGGTCCCACATAGGAGGTTGGTGAACAAAGTTAAAGCACATGGAATTGGGGGTAATATACTGGCATGGATTGAGAATTGATTAACAGACAGAAAACAGAGTAGGAATAAACAGGTCTTTTTCAGGTTGGCAGACTGTGACTAGTGGGGTACAGCAGGGGTCAGTGCTTGGGCCCCAGCTATTCACAATCTATATCAATGATTTGAATGAGGGGACCAAATGTAATATTTCCAAGTTTGCTGATGACACAAAACTAGGTGGGAATGTGAGTTGTGAGGAAGATGCAAAGAGGCTTCAAGGAGATATAGACAGGCTAAGTGAGTGGGCAAGAACATGGCAGATGGAATATAATGTGGAAAAATGTGAAGTTAGCCACTTCGGTAGGAAAAACAGAAATGCAGAGTATTTTTTAAAATGGTGAGAGATTGGGAAATGTTGATGTTCAAAGGGACCTGGGTGTCCTTGTACATGAGTCAGTGAAAGCTAACATGCAGGTGCAGCAAGCAATTAGGAAGGAAAATGGTATGTTGGCCTTTATTACAAGAGGATTTGAATACGGGAGTAAAGACGTCCTACTGCAATTATATAGGGCTTGGTGAGACCACACCTGGCGTATTGTGTACAATTTTGGTCTCCTTACCTAAGAAAAGATATACTTGCTATAGAGGGAGTGCAACCAAGGTTCACCGGACTGATTCCTGGGATGGCGGGATTGTCGTATGAGGAGAGATTGAGTAGACTAGGCCTGTATTCTCTAGAGTTCAGAAGAATAAGAGGTGATTTCATTGAAACATACAAAATTCTTACAGGGCTCGACAGGGTAGATGCAAGGAGGATGTTTCCCCTGGCTGGGGAGTCTAGAACCTGGGATCAAAGTCTCAGAATAAGGGGTACGCCATTTAGGTCAGAGATGAGAAGAAATTTCTTCACTCAGAGAGTGGTGAATCTTTGGAATTCTCTACCCCAGAGGGCTGTGGAGGCTCAGTCATTGAGTATATTCAAAACAGAGATCGATAGATTTCTAGATATCAACGGCATCAAGGGATATGGGGATGGTGCAGGAAAATAAGACCAAAAGTCTCCACAAGCAATCTCATTTCAGCAGTTTCCCTTTAAAAAAGTACTTCGGCCTTGATGATGGGCTGGCCCTCGCAAACTGTGCCCTTTAAACAATGGCATACATTCAGAAGGCAAATAGAAAGGTAGAAGTCCTGGTATTTCAGACGGGTGATGTAATCTTCACACTTCTTTATGTGCCCTGAAACTGAACGGAATTTGTGATGGATTGCTTCTGGGACAGACATCCACCTTAACAGCCAGACGGAACATCAGTTTAATATCTCATGTGAAAGGCAGCACCTCCGACAACGCAGCATTCCCTCAGTACTGCACTGATGTGTCAGCCCAGATTATATTTCAAATTCTGGAGTGGAGATTAAACCCACGGGTTTCTGACACAGAGGCAAGCGTGCTACGGCTGAGAGAAGTTGACACCATAAAGAGCATAATTCAATAGCTTTTCAATGATCATAAAAATATTATAGAAGTCAGACAATATTACAGTTTTTGGAGGTGTACTGGATTTTAAAAAGTTATTTAAAAAGCTCAGAATTGCCAAAACCTATCAAATATGTGCGCATCGAAAGGTAAGAGAGTCTGGCCATTAGAACTGTGAGTTCTTTAGTTTTCAGTGGGAAACAGACCAACTATCCAGATTCATCGTGAAAGGGTTAAAAGTACAGAAATCCAGCTCTCCAGGTTGCATATATCATCATCAGTTTTCAAGAGCAGAGGGTTTTTTTTAAAGAAAAGAACTCATGTCCTTTATACTCTGACCATTCTATTCATCCTTTAAAAATGAATCAAAACACTAATTATAACATAATGAATGTTATCAGTATAATTGCACAATATATGCACAGATGGATCGCGTAGCTTTTAAAAAAAATAAAATATAACCCAATTGTGGTGGTCAACGTGACTACTTGGATGAATAATGAACTCTTTTAATAATGAGGTACACACTTACAAAATAATATCGAACAAAACTGGCCCCACTGTAAGACGTTTCTTGCAGTCACAGATCTGTCAAAAAGTAATTAGGTTTTTCAAGTATCAAGAAGATGCTCAGATACCAGTCTTGGGCTATTCAACCTCTTTCAGGTCAAAGCAGAGTGAAAGTCTGGTAAACAGGGTCCTGTTGCTGGGACAATCATGGTAAATGGCTCTGGCTTTCTTCCAGTAGCCAAATTCAGAAACACATCCGAAGTGCCTTGCCAGTCAATCTAGACTTGATGAGGTATTGCTTATAAGAAAACCATGTAAACCGAGACGAAAATAATTATTTTTTAGTGGCAACTACATGCAAAACAGGATGTGTTCTATACATATGTACAGCTAAACAGAAAGATATTCTTTTCAGCTAGCAACTAAAGAAACCATTGAATTTGCCCACCGTATCCTAGGAGAAGACATATATAAAAAGAGAAAATATGGAGGTTCCTATGATATAAAAAAAAGACAGATCTCTGTGATCTGTCACAGTCCCACCAATGATTTTTTCAAACTTACTAAAGGGATAAATAAAACCTGAAAAATGGAGTTGCCAATTGTGTATCTCAAAAAGGGTCCGAAGTATTTCTGAAATGTTCTCAATTTTGGAAATAAGCTATTCAAAAGAAATATTGTTTTATGTATAATATTTAAATTGTGAAGAATCTCTATCACTAATAAAGCATTCATCCCTTTTGCCAACTTGGAAAGGTCCTAAGCCAACATCAAAAGTGTAATGAGGTTTATTAGCTGATATCAGGGCTAAATAGATGAATAATGCTACGGAAAGGAACATTCCAACACAGCATGCCATTGTTGTCCCCAGACCACTGAAAGCAATTCTAGGAAACTCAGCTATCAAGTTAAGTTAATAGGACTACAGCTAATTTACAACACATGTACAATGCCAATTACACAAACCATTTTGAAAGCTGAAAATGAGATATATGCTGGCAACACCAAGTCATATTAGTATCTGTTTATTATCAACATTTCATAACTTAAAAATTCTAAATGGTAACCATTAAAAATAACCTTGCAAATTAAAAGAAGAGAATAAAAAAAGGAATGTTACAAAATTCTTACATCATCAAACAAATCACAAGATCTGTAGGGAGGTCCTCTTTCTGACACAAATCCTGCAAATGCCATTCCATCAAGAACCTTTGTCAGGAAGTCATTTTCAACCAATCCACGTTGTCCCAGGAAGGCTGCCTGCGGTATGAACAGACATTTCCAAATAAATAGCGACAGATTTGCTTGTCACTCGGCATCATGTTCCATTAGACATTGAGTTTGAATGTTAACTTGTTATAGTTATCTGCCATACCCTTTTGAATGAATAACATTGTTCCTTAGCATTTTTCCCAAGGTATTAACATGTAGTGGGAACTCAAAAACAAAGATAGCATTTAATAAGTGTACAACAAAAGCTGGGGACTAGGTGGCACATGAGGGTCAATACTGGCATTTCACCATGGTACCTGGGTACAAATCCAGTCAAGACTAATAAAATTGAAGTTTTTTCTAGCTACTTATAAGAAAGGTCCTTTGTGAAAGGAGTTTGGGCCGTCTTAACTTAATTTTGACTGGACATGGGCTCACAACAGAAACTGGTATTAAATTGACAATTTCACTCAAGCACTCACAAAGATTGCTGATGTGGGAAATAGAAAAATGGCACACTGGTCCAGTAGGGTGTGCCCTTCGGATGTTGGTTCTAAATCACAATGTTTGGCAAAATAGACAGAGCTTTACTAAACATTTCACTGTACTATTCCTGACTTGGCTTGAAGTTAATACTGCGTGCTCGAAATGGTGAAGTTTCATTTTCCAATGTTATCGTCCCTCACCTTGATGAGTACAAAAGTTATCAAAGTATAACATAAGCCATTAAAACTTAAGCTAAAGGAGGCAGTGTGTTCATACTGATAATTACTTGCACACCGAGTACGTCCCAATTTTATAATTTTTAAGGTTTATTTTCAAAACAATCTTTTTTATGAAGTCATTCTTCCCCAAAGCTTTTTGTTTTCAACTGAAAATGTGTGGGTTTTTTTGCATTGCCTCCAACGGTGGATCTGCAGCATTTAATTACCTGAATCAGAAATTTTAACCCAGGATCAAAGGAGTATATGGTGCAAATACTTCCAACTATTTGACCCCAAACCTTGGCTATAAAAGGAACTTGTTTTTTGACAAGGAATTAATTAATTAATGTGGGGAGCAGAGTTAAGGTTTAAAATGTTAATAAATGCATCGAACAAAATTGTGTAACTGATTTTGTATAATTCAATTGTCTACGTTCAGGTTTCTATACACTGTTGTACTTCTGACTGATTAGATCAAACATATTTCAATAAAAACTTCTATAAAAGAAAACAACGGGCCAGATTTTGCTGTCAAAATAACAGTGAGGCTAATGGCGCTCGCCGTTCCTTATGCACAAATTCTACAGTAACTTCAGATGAGGGGCAGATGCGCGGTTGCAAATATCTAAATGATGCTGTCCGAGTTGCACCGTTCCGCCATTAGCTTCGCGAAAATGGCATCTCGCTGTCTGCCTCACCACTGAAATGTATTGAATGGCGTGACGTTGCTGTATTTGCACGGTAGATATGAACTAAACTCGCCACAGAAAATTAAGTCAAGTCATTTCAAGTCTAAGTACTCTTTTAGCGACTTACTAAGTGTTAATTACTGCCAATCAACCTGCACAGAAAATTAACTATTACAAATGTGAACGTCTCATTCTTTCATGTTTTATTTGTGGTTGGAGATTTTAAAAAGTAAAATTCAAACTTTAAAATTTTTTTAACTTTTCCTTTGTGTCTCTTTTTTTTCCTCTCAATCTAATCTTTCATTTCCTCTCTTTATTTCTCTTTCTGTACCTGATTTGACATTGAATTCACCCACTCTAATTTACAATTCCTTCTCAGTCCTTGTGCTACTTATTTCACAATCCTTCAATCTGATTGGTTAAGGAGATACACTGTTGCTTGCCCTGTTCACTCAGATCCCAGATGCCATTTCCCTCGCTGCGACATTATCAACTCGCACTTTCAGCAACTTGGTACTCAAAAAATGTAAAAACCTAAACGTGCAAGGGCAAGTCTAACTAGGAACATAGGAACAGTTGTAGGTCATTTAGCCTCTCGACCCTGTTCCGCCATTCAATGATCATGGCTGATCTGTGACCTAACTCCATATCCTCACCGTAGCCCCATATCCCTTAACATCTTTGGTTAACAAAAATCTATCAATCTCAGATTTAAAATTAACAATTGAGCTAGCATCAACTGCCGTTTGCGGAGGAGAGTTCCAAACTTCGACCACCCTTTGCATGTAGAAGTGTTTCCTAACTTCACTCCTGAAAGTCCTGGCTCTAATTTTTAGGCTATGTCCCCCCTAGTGCTAGACTCCCCAACCAGCGGAAATAGTTTCTCTCTGCCTACCCTATCAGATCCCCTTAATATCTTGAAAACTTTGATTAAATCAACCCGTAATCTTCTAAATTCCAGGGAATACAACCCTAGTTTGCATAATCGCTCCTCGTAATTTAACCCTTGGAGTCCAGGTATCATTCTAATAAATCTACAATGCACTCCCTCCAAGGCCAATATATCCTTCCTAAGGTGCAATGCCCAGAACTGAACACAATACTCCAGGTGTGGTCGAACCAGGACTTTGTACAGCTATAGCATAACTTCTACCCCCTCTTTGTATTCTAGTCCTCTAGATATAAAAGCCAGCATTCTATTAGCCTTTTTGATTATTTTTTGTACCCATCTATGACATTTTAAATGATCTATGTACATGGACCCTTAAGTTTCCGTGAGATGAGCTGCTACAGCGAATTATGGCCTATTATCCACTATTTCCCCCGATTGCCGGGGGCCGTACCCTACTGCTGCTGGTGAGTCCTCCCGCCGGCTGGCCACATTGTTCATTTGGCCGACTGCCGGGTGGGAAACGGAGCTAAATAACGTCATGAGGTCCTGCTGTTAAGTTCGACCTTGCTGGGTTCTTCGGCCATTTTCGGCCCCTCCCCACAAATATCGAGGCCAGTATTTCAAGTACAGTCACAACTTCCTCTGACATACTGCGAAGACTCCTAAATATCTTTCAGATTCATCCTTTGCTATTTCAACACCATTCATGGAGGATATGTATGTCTATTTTTCCTTCCTCTGTGCAGCACTTTGCATTTGTCTGCATTTAATTTCACCCATCATTGTTCTTTTCAATTACATATTTTGCCCAACTCATTTTGTAATTTGAGTTGCCTTCGCCAATTCCACTACCCCTTCTAGTTTGGCATAATATGTAAATTTAACCACTTTACATTGAGTTTCTAAATCCAGGTCATTAATATAAATTAGAACAGTGGTAATCCCAAGACTGAGCCCTGGGACTCTCCACTCAGTGCTTCCTTCCCCATCCCAACATAACTACTCTGATGAGTACTTTTTGTTTTCTATCCATTAGCCAGTTTCTTATTCATTCCCAGACTTTACCCTGAATCCCCACAGCTTTGAGTTTAATCGCCATTTGCATGGAACTCTGACCAAATGTCTTCTCTGTACCTGCGTGCACTGTGATAGGGCTTCTTGAAGTCTGCTTCAGCTGTCACTTCATCAAAGAAGTCACTAAAGGTTGGTCAGATAAGATCGCCTTCCGAATTCATGTTGACTGCTGTTTGCTAGGTTATTATTGTATAGATAATCACGTTTAGTCCTTATAATCCCATTATTTGTAATAGATTGGAAGTGAGACCAATGGATATACAGTTACCATTGTCTGTTTTATCACCCTTTTTGAATATAGGCATCACATTGGCCTGTTTTCAATATAGTTAAAGCTGCTCAGTAACCAATGACTTCCTCATAATGGTTGTCAGTGCCTCACAAATCTCATGTGCCTCCTTTAACATTCTGAGATAAATACCTTCTATCCCAGGGGATTCATTTGCTTTGAGCCCTTTTAGCCTGCATAGGACTTCCACCTCATTTATATCAAAGGAATTGATTTCACTTAAGTGATTTCTGCTTGGGGAGGGCACGTCTCACCTCTTCTCTGAATACCTTCTTAATGTCACTGAACTGAAATTTTTTTTATTGTTATGTTTAGCTGCTGCTGCTAAACCTTTTTTTATGTCTCTCTTTTCCCTGATCACCCTTTTGACAGGGTGAATATAAGAAAATACAGAAACCTATCAGTACTCCTATTTCGGAGTGTGCTTGTTTAGTTTGAGCTTGTGGGTTTTTGGTATGTATTTGTCCTGCTTACTCAGCACTATGTCTTTACAGGTGTTACCTTCTTTTTGAGAAGTATTTCATGTCCACTTTAGACGTCCATCAGACAACTTGTTTAAGATTCAAGTGTGCAAAATTATTAAATAATCAATTAATAGCTATTAAGCAATTAATATAATAAGGAATCCCATTGCTAGCACAATTATCCCACTGTTGACGAAAATAACAAGTTTACTGAAGGGTGTTTAAGTTATTGAGGACAATAAACAGACAGAGAAATGGGCAGCAAAATAACAAATGTCCCTTCTATAATGCAAGAAAATTAAAGTCAGTGTTATGCCAAGCAAATATGTTCTTCTAGCAATAGTTATGCTGCCTGCAACCTATAGACTACAGCCAGCAATAGCCCTAATTTCAGCCTGAAGAGATGGTTTCACTGGTACCTCAGAAATATAAACATTCCAGTAGCATAAACTGCTATCCTTTCTAGTCACAGGCAGGGTGAGCACTTAGCCCACCCATATACACCAGTGTCACACTTCTTCAGTCAATGGAGAAGATCCAGCAGTCAGAAACTAAAACTCTTTGTCTCTTATTTCAGAGCTGTAACATAAATGGGGAAAATTCCACATCGCTGGGAGCCAAGGGAATTATAGAACTACTGCTTCTTGAATATAAATTCAACGGTAATACGTCATGATAAAACTAAGTGAACTAATGTTTTACTACACATCCATTTACATCTGAATAATCTCAGCAGTTACATGACTACAAAAACAATGGACTGTGCTCGATGATTTGTAAATGATGATTTATAACTGACCTTATGAAAGTGTATTACAGGTTCAGGATGGATTCGAATCAGTTGCAAGCATGATCTATACCCCTGAAAGAGCTGTGCAAACAATCTAAGGAATACTGCCCTGACTTCTTTATCCTAGAAAGGAAAAATAAACACCTTTAGAATTTTATGACAAAAGTACTGTTATGAGTATCACGCAATTCATAGTCATTGAAATATAAACATGTTGAACATTAACAAATACTCACCAACAATCTAAGATTAGAAGGTGCTGTACGAGCAGGAGGAAAAGCATAATCAGCTACCTCCAGGTCTGGATGCAAAACCTATGAAAACATCAGTACTTTCATTTCAGATGTCCACTACATCATTAAATAAGCAATAGTCTATTCAACCAGTATATAATTTAGTGCTATCAGGACAAGAAGTTTCTAGCTATTGAAAATATAGGTAATTCTGACATGACAATTTCACGGTATAATATAAGAATGACATTTTGCAACTTCCAAAATAAGAGTTTCTCATCCATTATCATTAACTCATTATTAAAGTTCAAAGAATTTGAACATCTAGAATAAAAAATAACACATGAATATTTATCAGACTTTCAACAATATGGTGTTGAATCTAATTACAACTGATCAAAATCCAACAAAATTATGGTGATTTAACAGGAAATTATAAATTTGAAAACAATAAAAAATGATGCTTTAGCAAGAAATAAACTGTTGTCAAACCTGCAAAAGGAGAAAATGGACAAAACACATACTGTGCATCTTCATAAGAATAGTAATTGTGTACTGTACAAATATTTTGGTGATGGAATATAGCACCATGAAACAACAATTGCTATTTACATATGCAGCATATCGTCCAAAAAGTAAAAAAATTAGGGATGCAACCAAAGGCATGGTTAGAAAAGTGGGTTTTAGAGAGCTTTTGAAGGTGCGGAGAGGGGTAACAAGTCAGTGGGGTTTAGGAAAAGCTGATGTGGACACTGGCACATAGAGCTAAAGGTGGTTACAAAGGTGGGTTGCATAAGTTGGAGGGATCTGTAAGCGAGGATTTTGGATTCATTCCTTTGAGAACGGGCAGCCAATGGAGGTTGGTGAGGACAAGTGATAGGGAGCAGGATTTAGCGCAGGATAGAACACAAACAACAAGAGATTTAGACAAGTTGGAGTTTATGTAGGTTGGAACTTGGGAGGCCAGTGAGAAATATACTGGAGAAATCAACCCCGGAGATGATGAAGGCATTGGGGTAAGACATGATTAGAGATGGGCAATGTTTCAGAGGTAGAAGTAGGTGGTCTTGGTACTGGATAGGATATAGGGTTTGAAGCTCAGCTCAGGGTCAAATGGCACATCAAGGTTTTGCACAGTGGTGGAGGGGATGGAATTGGGGCTTGGGTGCAGATTCTTCGGTGGGAGTTGAAAAGGATGCCATTCATCTTGAGACAGTTGTCGATTAAGATGTATTAGTTTTTGGCACCAGTGAGATGGGCTGAAAAGTCATTTCTGATCCTGTACTTTCCCATGCTCCTATCCATAACTTGATGCACTGGCTAGGTTGAGAAAAGTAACAGTGGAACCAAGCAGTGCCACGGAGATGGAACAGGAGGAGAGACCATGCAGGAGGAATGGTCAAATGCTGCTGGGAGATTAATGTGGACATGATGGGTATGTTGGCTAATGGTTATGGCACTGGACTAATAAGCCAGAGGTTATGAGTTCAAATCCCATCATGTGAAATTGAAATCAATAGATCTGGTAATTTGTGGACTAGCACCAGAAAGATAATTAAGAATGCTTCAGGAAAACCCAACTGGTTCACTGATGTCCTTTACGAAAAGAAGCCGGCCACACCAACCCAGTCTGGCCTACATGTGTGATTCCAGTTCCACACCACGCAGTTGATTCTTAAAGTCCTCAGAATTAGCCTAGCAAGCCACCAAGTTGTAAACAGTCGCTGTGAAGTCCAGTAATAAGCGCCTTTGTGGGAGCACATTCACCACAAGGGCTTCAGTGGTTCAAGGAGCAAGTCCACTTCTCAGGGTATCCAGAGATGAGCAATAAATGCGGCATTGCCATCATTCCAATAACAAATGAAAAGTTGCAGATTTTGACAGGACAATCATGGTTCTATGGGCAGATTCAACAATAACTTTCAAAAGGGAATTGGATAAATACTTGAAGGAGAAAAAGTTGCAGGGCTATGGGGAAGCAGAGGAGTGGGACTAATTGGATAGCTCTTTCAAAGAGCCAGCACCAGCATGAAGGGCCAAATGGCTCCTACTGTGCTGTATCATTCTATGAAATGCATACATTATAATTATTCATTAGCTCTCATGAGTGTTAGGCCTCCTCCTTTGCCAGTCAATTCTGTTTCTAAAGTCTGTTTCTTGCAGTCATAGTATCATAGCCCTTAGGCCTCAACTTGTTTTTCACATTCTTACAACTTTTTCATTGGCTCTGACTTCTCCATCCCTCAAGTATGTGCTCATCCATGTTATACAGAAGAGTTAATAGTTCCAAGTCCCTATTGTCCAACAGTACTCATAGTAGCCAGACTGGGCCTGCAGCAGGTGGTGAGCGAGGGAAAAACCTACTTGACCTCGTCCTCACCAATCTACCTGTCACAGATGCGTCTGTCCATGACAGTATTGGTAGGAGTGACCACCGCACAGTCCTTATGGAGATGAAGTCCCGTCTTCACACTGAGGACACCATCCAATGTGTTGTGTGGCACTATCACCGTGCTAAATGGGATAGATTCAGAACAGATCTAGCAGCTCAAAACTGGGCATCCATGAGGCGTTGTGGGCCATCAGCAGCAGCAGAAATGTATTCCAGCACAACCTGTAACCTCAAGGCCCGGCATATTCCTCAATCTACCATTACCAACAAGCCAGGGGATCAACCCTGGTTCAATGAGGAGTGTAGAAGAGCATGCCAGGAGCAGCATAAGGTGTACTTAAAAATGAGGTGCCAACCTGGTGAAGCTACAACACAGGATTACATGCATGCTAAACATTGGAAGCAACATGCTATAGACAGAGCTAAGTGATTCCACAACCAACGGATCAGATCAAAGCTCTGCAGTCCTGCCAAATCCAGTCGTGAATGGTGGTAGACAATTAAACAATTAATGCAAGGAGGAGGCTCCGTGAACATCCCCATCCTCAAGGATGGCAGAGTCCCACACGTGAGTGCAAAAGACAAGGCTGAAGCTTTTGCAACCATCTTCAGCCAGAAGTGCCGAGTGGATGATCCATCTCGGCCTCCTCCTGATATCCCCAGTCTTCAGCCAATTCGATTTACTCCACATGTGATATCATGAAACAACTGAGTGTGCTGGATACAGCAAAGGCTATGGGCCCCGACAACATCCCGGCTGAAGTGTTGTGCTCCAAAACTAGCCGCGCCTCTAGCCAAGCTATTCCAGTACTGCTACAACACTGGCATCCACCAGACAATGTGGAAAATTGCCCAGGTATGTCCTGTCCACAAAAAGCAGGACAAATCCAATCCGGCCAATTACTGCCCCATCAGTCTACTTTCAATCATCAGCAAAGTGATGGAAGGTGTCGTCGACAGTGCTATCAAGCGGCACTTACTCACCAATAGCCTGCTCACCGATGCTCAGTTCGGGTTCCGCCAGGACCACTCGGCTCCAGACCTCATTACAGCCTTGGTCCAAACATGGACAAAAGAGCTGAATTCCAGAAGTGAGGTGAGAGTGACTGCCCTTGACATCAAGGCAGCATTTGACCGAGTGTGGCACCAAGGAGCCCTAGTAAAATTGAAGTCAATGGGAATCAGGGAGAAAACTCTCCAGTGGCTGGAGTCATACCTAGTACAAAGGAAGATGGTAGTGGTTGTTGGAGGCCAATCATCTCAGCCCCAGGGCATTGCTGCAGGAGTTCCTCAGGGCAGTGTCCGAGGCCCAACCATCTTCAGCTGCTTCATCAATAACCTTCCCTCCATCATAAGGTCAGAAATGGGGATGTTCGCTGATGATTGCACAGTGTGCAGTTCCATTCACAACCCCGCAGATAATGAAGCATTCCGTACTAGCATGCAGCAAGACCTGGACAACATCCCAGGATTGGGCTGATAAGTGGCAAGTAACAATCGCGCCAGACAAGTGCCAGGCAATGACCATCTCCAACAAGAGAGGTTCTAACCACCTCCCCTTGACATTCAACGGCATTACCATCGCCGAATCCCCCACCATCACCATCCTGGGGGTCACTATTGACCAGAAACTTAACTGGACCAGCCACATAAATACTGTGGCTACAAGAGCAGGTCAGAGCCTGGGTATTCTGCGGCGAGTGACTCACCTCCTGACTCCCCAAAGCCTTTCCACCATCTACAAGGCACAAGTCAGGAGTGTGATGGAATACTCTCCGTTTGCCTGAATGAGTGCACTCAAGGAGCTCGACACCATCCAGGACAAAGCAGCCTGCTAGATTGGCACCCCATCCACCACCCTAAACATTCACTCCCTTCATCACCGGCGCACCATGGCTGCAGAGTGTACCATCCACAGGATGCACTGCAGCAACTCATCATGGCTTCTTCGACAGCACCTCCCAAACTCGCGACCTCTACCACCTAGAAGGACAAGGGCAGCAGGCACATAGAAACACCACCACCTGCACGTTCCCCTCCAAGTCACACACCATCCCGACTTAAAAATATATCGCCGTTCCTTCATCGTCACTGGGTCAAAATCCTGGAACTCCCTATGTAGCAGCACTGTGGGAGAACTTTCATCACATGGACTGCAGCGGTTCAAGAAGGCAGCTCACCACCACCTTCTCGAGTGCAATTAGGGATGGGCAATAAATGCTGGCCTGGTCAGCGACGCCAACATCCCATGAAGGAATAAAAAAAATGTGCCCAGCATGAGAACAGTGAATGTACTCTTTACAGCAAACTACACATTGATTTTATCCCATTCATTGTCAACGCATAGTAGAAGCTGGACTGAAGGGATTCAAAAAGCAAGTGATGAGATAGGTGGGCAGACAGCTGGGTGATGGTATGTTCGAAGACTTGAGGGAAAAGGCGGGTAGGTATGGGACAGTAGCTGAAGAGAATGGAGGGTGTTTTTTTTGCAAGAGGGTTGACGTCAGTCATTTTGAAGAGCAGAGGAAAGGGAGAGGTTAATGATGTCAACAAGCATTGGGCAGAGGAGAGGTACTTGTGTGGTAAGCAGCAGGAGGGATCAAGAGTACAGAAGGTGGTTATCATGGAGCAAGTGAGCCTAGTATGGGGGTGGACTAGGGAATGTCAGGGATGGAGGAGGAAGAGCAGGAGGCTGAAATAGTCATGGAGAGCTGCACAGCAGCTGCGTCAAGAGCTAGAGATTGAGGAACAGGCTGGAAGGCAGGGCTGAAGGGAAAGAGGTGGGATGAAAGTGAACGAAGTGGTGGAAAAAGGATGAGTTATAAAACAAGAACAATTGGCGCTCAGCCAAGCTCTGGCAGGGGAATGAGTGAAAGCATGCCTAGTACTATAACAATGAAAACAGCACCAGCAAAGGCATAAGCCATCACTACTCATGCCATATTTGTGCTATGGTATGATGTCATTAAACTAAGGGGGGAAAAAACTTAAGATTATTCCCATAGCAATCATACAGACCTCACCATTGGCTAGAACCAAATCAACTTGTTCAACAATGTTACTGAAATACTGAATACAAATCAGCAATTATATTGTAAGTTAAAATTCTCATCATATTGTTCTCTTGGAGACCTGACTTACAAGAGAAAGTGCTGCTTGAGTTTGATGTAGAAGAGGCTCTGGCAACTGGGAGAGGTGAATGCATTCTGGAATTTTAATAGTACCTCCATCCAAGTCAGCGATGATTACATCTAACTAGAAAAAGGAAACAATTGAAAAATTGTATTTTTAAGAACAAATAAAAATCAGAAATATAAAAAAAATGGCAATGACTTATGTATAAAAATTACACTGATACACAGAAATTACAAAACTGAAATAGGCCATTCGGCCCCAACAGTCCACATCGCTGTTTATTCTCCACACAAGCAGTAGTCCTAATCCTTTGTGCCCACCCTGCCCCCATATCCTTTCATCCCCCTTTCCTCCAACCACCGATCGAACCTCTGGTAGTACAGTCTCACAATGCTCTGTATGAAAATGTTTCTCCTGCCCTCTATCCTAAATCTCTTACATTTAATTTTATATCCATGTTCCTAAAAATGCCTCTATAGCAACAGCAGCAATAATACAAAGTTTTAAATGCGCAACTTTCTCACTGGAGTCCCAATCTTGAGGATTGCAACTTTAAATTTCAGAACAATTTTAATATATTCAAATCTTGCTGTAGCTTATCCTGTTCAGCGTTGGAGTCTACTACCTACATTAGATTTGTATCATCTGCAAATTTAGCCACTATGCTTGTGACCTCCTAGCACCAGATTATTTATAAATATATTAAACAAAAGAGGTCTCAAAACAGACCCATGTGGGACCCCACTGGTAACATTCTCCCAGGCTGATGACAATCCTTGTATCGCTACCCTCTGGGTTCTATCGGTCAGCCAATTACGTATCAACTGTAAAATATTTCTACTGATTCACGATTTCTTTATTTTCAGCCTTTCCAGAGAAACTGTATCACTGTCACAAAGGGACAATGCCCCTTGTGATTTTATCACTTGCTATTCTGAGTCAACTCCTGTGGGGTATGCAGTATACTGAGACAAAGAAGAAATGTCACAGTAAGCTAACGTCTCTCTTTTATAAACATTGACGTTCCTCATGCATTGAAGAGCATTGTAATATGAATCAAGATAACTAATCTAGCACATTTCACATATTTTAAAGTACAAAGTTATTTGAGTAAATATTTTTTTTTTTTGAAAAACAGTAAGAAACATCACTTTTGGAGATAAAATGTCTTTTTTGGTAATAATGTACATAAAAGCTGACAAAATCTACAATTGTTCTTCTAAACAAACATACAAATGGGCTGTGACATACCAGTTCATTAATTTCACTGTGAAACATGGAGTGTACACCAATGATAAATGGAGTTGGGGAGCTTAGCACTTCCAAAAGCCGTGCAGGGAGAATCGGAATGTAAGGGTAACTGGGAAAAAAACAAAAAGGAAACAGAGTTGGCAGCATTAATCACCTCATACAGAAACAAAAAATTAAGATCCAGTCACAAATTTTTCTCAGTAAGTCCTCATTCCGTACCCCCTTAGGTTGCTGTATAGACAGTATTTAATAAATAACAGATTTAAAAACATAAACCCAAATGTAATGCAACTTCTTCATAGATTTACTCGTAATCAAATATGCTACAATGAAAGACAGTTGCTTTTGCTGGCCATCACTTCAATTTTTCATGTTTAATTTTAAATAATGCAAACAAAGGAATTATAACATTCTTTGTTCAATGACTTGAGCATGATCAAGATACGATCTGTACAGTTTTAATACTCACAAACTGTGATGAAAACGGTTCCACATTTCATATATAAATAAACTGAATTTTAACCTAAAGGAAATATTAGATTGCTATGTTCTCTCCCTCAAAAAATGAAAATGTAAGAAAATGTTCTCAATGTTACAAAAACCTAGCTGTACGCTTCCTGTTTCTGAAAAATTAAACCCCCCTCTCGCTCTTCAACACAACAGATTGCTTTCATTCTCAGTTTGGCTCAGTTGGTAGCACTCTTGCCTTTGATTCAGAAGGTTTTGAATTCAAACCACACTCTGGGACTTGAGTACCTAAAATGCATTAACACTGTACTGATAAGAGTGCAGCATTATTGGAGGTACTATCTTCCAAATAAAGCGTGAAACAAAGACCCTGTCTGCCAGTTCAGGTAGACATATATGATCCTATGTCACTAATCAAAGGAAGAGAAGGAAATTCTTCTGATGGCTAACATTCCTCCCTCTGGAATGGTCAGTTATCTCATTTACTGTTTGTGGGACCTTTCTGGCTGCAAATTAGCTACTGTGTTTCCCTACATAACACCAGTAATTGCACTTAAAATAATTAGTTGGCCATGACGTGCTCTGGGACATCTTGAGGAAGTGCTACATAAATACAAGTAATTTCTTTCCTTTCTGACCCAACTTAATCATTGGTCGCTACAAACAAAAAAAACAAACATTCCATACCCAAAATATTCTACCAAGATTAAACAAAAGATCTAGTTGCTCCAGTAGTACAGCAATACTAAATGGTACTATTTTGAGGGGGGGGGTGCAAGAACAGAGCAACCTGGGGGTGCATATTCACAAATCTTTGAAGGTGGCAGGAAAAGTTGATACGGTGGTTAAGAAAGCGTATTGGATTCTTGGCTTTGTAAATAGGGGCAATGAATACAAAAACAAGGAAGTCATGCTAAATCTTTACAAATCACTGGTTAGGCCTCAGCTGGAGTATTGTGGTCAATTCTGGGCACCACACTTTAGGAAGGATGTCAAAGCCTTGGAGAGGGTACAGAGGAAGTTTATCAGGATACCACCAGGGATGAGGGACTTCAGTTATGTGGAGAGATTGGAGAAGCTGAGACTGTTCTCCTTAGAGCAGAGAAGGTTAAGGGGAGACCTCATAGAGATATTCCAAATTATGAGGGGTTCTGACAGAGCAAGTAGGAAGAAACTGTCTCCTCTGGAAAGTGGTCAGTAACCAGAGGTCATAGATTTAAAATAATTGGCAAAAGAACTAGAGGGAAAATTAAGAGAATTTTTTTTTACACAGAGGATTGTTAAGATCTGGAATGCAGTACCTGAAAGGGTGGTGGAAGCAGATTCCATAGGAACTTTCAAAAGGCAATTGGGTATGTACTTGAAAAGGACTAAATTGCAGGGTTATGGGGAAAAAGCTGGGGTGTGGGACTAAATTGGATAGCTCTTTCAAAGAGCCAGCACAAGCATGAAGGGCCGAATGGCCTCCTTCTCTGCTGTAAGATTCTATGATTCTAATAGACTCTCGTGGGGTAAACCTAGGTTGAAATCCCAGTCCTGGCTGTTACTTAAATTCGTCTCTCCCTAACAGAATTTCAGGTTTCGAGGTATAGCACCCAGATTTAAGAACCTATGTATCACCAAATTTGTACTGTCAGCCAACGAACAGCAGCATTGACAATAGCAGTGAACAAGTCCAGTCCATTAGCTTTCTTGAAGAATTAAGGTTTTGGCACAAATCGAGCCCACAGTGACGAGTGAGTGGCACAATGGGTTTGAACACTGTCCTTTTGTTTTTCTTGGCTCATACTGACGCAATGAAAGGCTTTACTATCCACTGGCTGGAAAGATCTTACATGCCGATTTGGGAATTCTCAATCCAGCTCCTAATGGGTATGAAGCAACCTGACAAAACTGCCCCTAATTTGGCACTAAACTGGCAGATTTTTCTTCCATATTTTGGTAAAAGGTTTCTTACTGGCATTGGTGATGTCAATGATGGAACACGTTCTGCAGTTGCTCCAGAGAAAACAGTGAGGGCCATGACTTCAAAGCAGTCTGAAAGCTGCTGCATGCCAGGAAACCATGCTATAGGCTCCCTGTGTGAATCTTTGGGGCAGCTCTTAGTCAATTTAAAGTTGCAGCCCCTGACTCATTGCTTTAATAAATGCTGTAAACTAAACTATGGGCTGGAAATTGCGCTGAGTGGCGAACACACTTCGTCCGCCACTCATAAGTAACTAACTCAACCACAAACTTTTCACAAGCTTCTGGACACCAACTTGCTTTAACTGAGACCTGCAAAAAGTGCAGCGTCCTTTCCCGGGCTTCTCTGAGTGGTGAAAGGAGGAAAGGATCTCTATGGCCCCTCCACCAATCGACATGAAGCAAGCCACGCTGTGAGAATCAGGAAGTGAAAGTCTGCACGGTTTGTGAATGAGCAAGAACCAGGAAGTGTCAGATAAGATTAGTAAATGTACTGTAAAATCAGATAGAGAAAGCGAAATAAAGAGAGGGTAAGATTAAAATACTGAGATTAATGTTATAGAAAGAAAAAGTAAAAAATAAAAAAACTTTAATTAAAATGTTTTTTAAATGTCCAAGAACAATTATAATCGGGAGTAATGAGACTCCACTTTTTTAAAAGTTAATTTTCAGTGCCAGAGAGATTGACTGGCAGTCATTAATACCACCCCGTTAAAAGATAGTTTAGACCTGATGGAACTCAGCGTACCTTTTTTCTGGCGAGATTAGTTAGTTTCCAGCTGGGCAGGAGAGCAAGTTGGCGCTGGTCCAAAGATTCCTGCCTGTGATTTCTCTTTAACATGAAGCTGTCAGATCAGCAGGGAATCAGAGAGAGCAAGTTACGGATTTCCACGTTTGACTGTGCATGTGCGGTCGCCAGAACTTGCTCTTCGATTTGCCCATTAATAACGGTGAGAGCTGTTAGGTTCACCATTATTTAACGAGCAATTTCTGGCCCATTATCTTTATCTTCCAGTTGTGTTGTTGTAAGTGCGTGTCTAATTTTTGAACTATATAGAAACGGGAACTATAAACTACCATTCAGGCATATTAAAGGCTGATACATTGTGGGACTCTAACAATTACTCTGGGAAGCTTTGAAATAAATCTGTGCAAATAATATGGGAAAGCAAGAAAACCACATTATTTCATATAATTTATTAAGCAGTACCGTAAGAATAAAAGTCTTACCTATATTTTAGAGGAAACATTAAAGACTCTAGTGCTCTGCATGCTTCACCAAGTCTCTGATAACTGGTTGAATGAAAAAGAACCTTATTTTCTGTGAGCACGGCACAGAAAAGGCTGAACACTTGTTGGATCCCTTTGAAAAGAAGAGGCTGATTAAAATGACATATTGTTTCACAAGAACAACTTCATCCCTATACAATTGGTGACAAAAATGTTGAGAGTAAAAGGAATGTAACTCGTTAATATTGAATTGCATAGCAATGTCATTAAAGTTAACAAGCATACTTTGTAGGTTCTTAAGGCAATCCACACCCTAAAATACCACATAACTTGAAAACACAAGATCAATATTTAGAAGTTAATTTTAGTTCTTGAACTTGGTACACATGTAGGAAAGTAATGCATGCAGGATACTAAATATGATCATTCTCTCAGAGGACTAACGTTATTTAAACCCAACTGGTTCACTAATATCATTTTGGAAGGGAACCTTCCACCCCTACCTGGTCTGGCCTATACAAGACTCCAGTTCTACACTATATGGTTATCTCTTGGTACCCTCAGTAACTGGGGATGGGCAATAAATGCTGCCTTGCTACTGTCATCCACATCCCAAGAACAGAGGAAAAATAAAATTAAGACTTTTTTTTGAAGTTACTATGGAGATACACATATCACATCAAGAGTGTTGTCTGTACACAAAGTGCCTGCAAACTCGAGTATGTTGGATACCTGTATCATTAAGTAATTCATACTTAAAGAAAAAAAAAATCTCAATACTAAATACAAATTACTTACTTCAACAAAAATAATAAAAATATGATGTCAACATTTGCTGGAATGTATGATGTAACTTAAGTATTATCAATAAATGCAAAATCAATTATTTTGTGATCTGATACATATCGTCTTGCCACTAAATACATCCCCATCCCAGAGGTAGAAAGCTGACAGTCACAGGGCTCGGTTTCGTCTGTGCTGCAAACTGAAATGAAGGCCAAAACGTATCATTACACACATTCCATTTAAAGTATGCACAGCACTGCCCACAGTTCCCATGAGGTGCTTTTTCCTATGTTTTTAATAGAATTCAGTATGTTTTTAATTAGCCCATTAATAGTGAAAATACAAAACAAGTAAAGGGCAAAAACAACACTAAGCAAAGCAAAAAAATTGTGAATCAATTTTTTAGACCATTGTTTGAAGATGTTTTGCAAAATATTGATCATAATATCCTTAGTCCACACTTCCTAAAGTACATCACGTGATCTGGCACCAATCGTGCATTTCCTGTTTTGGTTGTTGCAGCTTACACAGTACAGCATCACATTCCATCTTAAATGAATGGTACCCTATAAAATTGGTCCTCTACTACCAAGCTAGTGGCATTTGTATCTCCCAGATACCATACATTAGAGAATTTTATCAGGAGTTTACAAAATGGGAATTTAGGGAGAAAACAACAGCCCACGTTCAGTAATTCTACATAATTACATTAACAATGATTATTCTTCCCAACAATATTACCACAAACTTCATACATTTTTGCACACTCTAACATTTATTTCTGTGATAAACACACCAGAAAATATTTGAAACTTTTGTTCGTGTTAGTTTTCTTTTCCCATCCAATTTCTGCCCATGCTAGCTCTACATCAGTACACCATTAGTCGTCAGTTCTCCTCACAAGTAGAAGTAGTTGCTCTGTCTAAGAACTCCAATTTACTGATCAATGTACTAGATCATATAAATTGACAAAGTTCACATTTTACTTCAGTTTATTTTCAAAGAATTTCCAAACAGACCTTCACCACGAAAGAGATTTTCTTTGTCTACTGATACATTACTTCAACTGATCACTCTGAACGATTTCTTCAGCTATATAATTTACTCCAGTAAGTGAAAATTCTTGATGGAGTCACAGCATTTCCAGGTTACTTTTGACTCTCCAACAGGCCCTTATATTCGAGCTGTTGTGGGTAAATATGAGAAATCATATTTTACAGGCTTGGTATTATTCCAATTTTAATGCCTGTAGTTTTACTAAGTAATATTTACCAATTATACTCTTCTACTATGCTTGTGCAAGAATAATTTGTTTTGAAATTATACATTTGCCTACAGATAAAGCTAAGTAATGAAGATGATACTTCGGTGCTGTAAAGAAAATTTACAGTCAAAAGGTATTAAATCTTTATTTTTTGACTCGTTTTGAGCGCAGATGGAGAATTAATGGGAATATTGGATTAACACTTTGAAATCATGAGCCAACAGTGATCATCATTGTCAAACATGTTTGTTTCTTCAGAGTGTTTACTTAATTCCTTCAGGTTGCTGCAAGGCCAATTAGTTTCCTGCACTAAATAATACACATGCACAACAGTCACAAACAAGCCACAGACTCATCAACTTACAATTTCTCAGTCTTTTAAAAAAAGTAACAGCATCCTGCTGATAATATACATACACTGGAATTTCTTTGGAATAACTTCCACTTCCTGCCTGCAATGTTCTTAACAATCCAAAGGATATGAAACATACTTTTATGAATTGGCCAAACAAGTATGACCATAATATTACACAGTGCATTTCCCTCTGTTATATTTCAATCATTCTTTGTGTGAAGAAAAAAGTATTCTAATTCTACTTCTCTTTCAATGCACCACCATTAAGCGTTGCATGCATTGAAGTACACCCGCTTTAAGAACTGGTTTCCAAAGGCATAGCTCTCAAAACTTTTCCCCCTTTCTTTGCCACTGAAGTGAAAGTATGAATAGTGACTCAGTTCTTGTTTAAAAGAAATCGTTCTGCAATTTTTTGAAACTTATAATTGCATCTCCTGTTCAAATTTCAAGATTAAGATTTTTCATCTCCAATATTTTCAAAAGGACTGGCAACAAAAATTCCACACACCTCCCAACAGTCCATTTAGAGTAGCACTATTCAGAAGCATGTGAGCATATCTCATAAGCACTGTTCTTGGCTGCGGGTTGGTGTATAACCCAGAGTAACAAGGAAAACAGGAGCAGAAACAAAGAAAATAGCTTGGGCAGGAGAAATTAGCCTTTGCAGAGATGTAACTAGTCAATCAAAAAATGCTAGGAAACGACTGAAATCAGTCATATTCATTAGATTTGCAAATGATTTTAAAAGAAATGCCAAAGGAATCTAATAAACAGCCCAAATTCTCAGAACAACTGGCATTTGAGAAGGTACTCAAGCATATTGTATGATACAATTAAATATAACTCGTATGTCATAAAGTAAATGTATACATTATATAGTGAAACATCATAGGTCAGAAATCAGCACACCGGATAGAACTAGATTAGGTTAACTATCCTTGTATCGCAACGTTAGAAATAAGCAAATTGGAATTTTGAAGCGATTTCCTCATTGAATAATGTCTAGCTAACTTCAGTATGGAACAAATAATGTTTCACAACCTTGCAACTCACATAATTAGTGTTCTAAATCCAAATAAATGGTTTCTCCAATTTCACAATTATAATTCAGAAAAGGCACTCCATCGCATGGATGGCAGGAAAGCTTGAAGGCCCGAATAACACTTGCTGTGCTTTGGATCATAGGGTACATTCTCCATTGTGACTGTACTTATATTTACAATACCAATAAAAGTGTTACTTTTGCATGTTTCTAACAAATACACCATGCAAGAAATCCTATCATAATATCTAAAAAAATGCCGGAAAAATAAGCAATTTCCACATTTATTTATGCTGCATCAATCTTTAAGGATTGATGGATAGCTAACTAAATGCTGTCTTTCGAAGTGCACTGTACAGCAAGCTAGTAGTCACACTGCACATAGAACTATAGAATGGGAGTAATAAAACTGTAGTTTAATTCTGGAGTTTATATGACATCACAACAACAACTTGCATTTATACAGCGCCTTTAACGTAGTAAAACATCCCAAGGTGCTTCACAGAAGCGATTATCAAACTAAATTTGACCCCGAACCATATAAGGAGATATTGGCCAGGATTTTGACTTGGAGCCGGGAAGTGGGGGCGTGGAATTGCAAATGGGAAACCCGGAAGTACCATTTTGACGTAAGGACATTTTTTTTTGTTGGTTTGCCATCCGATTGACAGGCTGGCCTCAGTCGGACGGGAGCAGAGCAAGGAAGAGATGTCAAAAGTGTTCAGGTCAGTCATAGATTGTATGGATTGGGAGGGGGGGGGGGGGGGGGGCGGCATGGGTAGGCATAGGGGCATGAGGTCAGTCACCAGGGAATTAGTCATGGGGGTGGGGGCAGCTATCGGTGGAGCAGGGGGGAGGGGATTGGGAGTCATGAGGGGCATGATTGGGTGTCAGTCACCAGGGGGTCGCTCACTGAGGGGGTGGGGTGTCGGAATTGTGGATCATTGTGGGGGTTGGGGTTCGCAATCATTGGGGGGGGGGGTCGCGAACGTTGAGGGGGGGGGGGGGAAGAGCTCTGAACATTAGGGAGGGGGGGGCATCGCTGCAGGTAGGCTTGTTGGTTCTGGAGGAAGCACTCCCGCTCCTCTGGGCCCACATGATATGTCAGAAAGGCACTAACTTACAGTTTCAGGCCTTCTTGCCTCCTCTCAGGTGGAGTGAAGGAGAAGGCCCAGGAAACACGGCTGCCAGAGGTTGAAATCGCGAAACCTTTCAAAATGGAGGCCCGCAGCCTGCTTGAAAGGTTTTAGTGACCAACCCACCTCCTGAGAGCGGGTTTGTTGCCCGCCCCTCGTCCCGCCGCGGTGAAAACCAGAAATGAGCGGATCTGAAATTGTTGCAATTTTCAATGCCCCCCCGCCCCCAACCCACCCGTTTTTCAAAGTTAAAATCCTGCCCATTAGGACAGGTGACCAAAAGCTTGGTCAAATAGGTAGGTTTTAAGGAGCGTCTTAAAAGAGAGCAAGGTAGAGACGCGGAGAGATTTGGGGATGGAATTCGAAAGCTTAGGGCCGAGGCAGCTGAAGGCACGGCCGCCAATGATGGAGCAATTAAAATCGGGGATGCGCAAGAGGCAAGAATTGGAGGAGAGCAGAGATATTGGAGGGTAGTAGGGCTGGAGAAGGTTACAGAGATAGGGAAGGGCAAGGCCATAGAGGGATTTGAAAACAAGGATGAGAATTTTTAAATCGGGGCGTTCCCAGACCGGGAGCCAAAGTTGATCAGCGAACACAGGGGTGATGGGTGAACGGGACTTGGTGCGAGTTAGGATAAGGGCAGCAGAGTTTTGGATGAGCTCAAATTTATGGGTGGAAGGTGGAAAGTCGGCCAGGAGAGCATTGGAATAGTCAAGTTTAGAGGTAACAAAGGCATGGATGAGGGTTTCAGCAGCAGATGAGCTGAGGCGGGGTGGAGACGGGCGATGTTACGGAGGTGGAAGTAGGCGGGCTTGGTGATGGAGCGGATATGTGGTCGGAAGCTCGGCTCAGGGTCAGACAGGATGCCAAGGTTGCGAACAGTCTGGTTCAGCCTCAAACAGTGGCGAGGGAGAGGGATGGAGTCGATGGCTACGGAACAGAGTTTGTGGCGGGGACCAAAGACAATGGCTTTGGACTTCCCAATATTTAGTTGGAGGAAATTTTTGTTCATCCTGTACTAGATATTGAACAAGCGGTGTGACAAATTGGTGACAGTGGAGAGGTCGAGGTAGGTGGTGGTGCGGTAGAGCTAGGTGTCGTCAGCGTACATGTGGACCCTGACGTTGTGTTTTCAGATGATGTCGCCGAGGGGCAGCATGTAAATGAGAAATAGGAGGGGGCCAAGGATCCTTGGTCCTTGGGGGGCTCCAGAGGTAAAGGTGTGGTAGCGGGAAGAGAAGCCATTGCAGGTGATTCTCTGGCTACGGCTGGATAGATAAGAATGGAACCGGGCAAGGGCAGTCCCACCCAGCTGGACGATGGAAGAGAGGCGTTGGAGGAGGATGGTATGGACAACCACGTCAAAGGCTGCAGACAGGTCAAGAAGGATGAGGAGGGATAGTTTACTACGCTCATAGTCACGTAGGATGTCATTTGTCACAAACCAAGGCAGCAGAGCTCAAGTGGTTTCTGCATGCCAACTGAAACCAGAGATTAAATTTCAGCCTCTTTGTTCAACCTCAAGGAAAATCTAAACAATGTTGATGGTTAAATGTGATACTAAAATTACAGTGACTACAATGATAGTCCAATATCATGTCATCACTGCAGAAAACTACCGTCAAATAATTCACAAGAGGTTTTAATGGAATTATTTTGCAATTCTCAACAGAATTACAATAGATTTAAGAATGCAATATGAGTTTACCATATGCTATTGATAGCTTAGATATGTTGGATGTAGAAAGCTGTTGGATGTAGAAAGCTATCAAAATGAGTAATGTTTATATTGCATATTGATAGTATCACATTAAAACAACTATTTTTAAAGCTTACAATTGAATAGAAAGAAAATGCATTTAATGCTGGGAGTCAATGGTGTCAAAAAGTAACACCTCCTGCAGAAAATGAGTTCATTATTCTCTTAGGCAAACTATAGGAGCTGAGTTTTTGTTTTTTCTTTACTTTGTTTGATACATTACTAAATTGTAGTAGCTATTATTTAGTAGCCAGTATTTTGAGCGTAAATAGCACACGGCATTACCATCGCCGAATCTCCCACCATCAACATCCTGGGGGTCACCATTGACCAGAAACTTAACTGGACCAGCCACGTAAATACTGTGGCTACGAGAGCAGGTCAGAGGCTGGGTATTCTGCGGCGAGTGACTCACCTCCTGACTCCCCAGAGCCTTTCCACCATCTACAAGGCACAAGTCAGGAGTGTGATGGAATACTCGCCACTTGCCTGGATGAGTGCAGCTCCACCAACACTCAAGAAGCTCGACACCATCCAAGATAAAGCAGCCCGCTTGATTGGCACCCCATCCACCACCCTAAACATTCACTCTCTTTACCACCGGCGCACTGTGGCTGCAGTGTGTACCATCCACAGGATGCACTGCAGCAACTCGCCAAGGCTTCTTCGACAGCACCTCCCAAATCCGCAACCTCTACCATCTAGAAGGACAAGAGCAGCAGGCACATGGGAACAACACCACCTGCACGTTCCCCTCCAAGTCACACACCATTCCGACTTGGAAATATATCGCCGTTCCTTCATTGTCGCTGGGTCAAAATCCTGGAACTCCCTTCCTAACAGCACTGTGGGAGAACCGTCACCACATGGACTGCAGCAGTTCAAGAAGGCGGCTCACCACCACCTTCTCGAGGGCAATTAGGGATGGGCAATAAATGCTGGCCTCGCCAGTGACGCCCACATCCTGCGAACGAATAAAAAAAAAACCTTGTTTGTATGGTAGTTATTAGGATGCTGAAGACGTGACAGAGGTAGCATCAGCTACAGGTGGTACAAATGGACCACTGTAGAGGGATCAGTTGTGCCCTGTAAGTTGATAGTGTTGTTGGTCAGGGGTCCAAGACAGCATGAAGCCTGCCCTCATTTTATATAGAAGCCGATTTTCAACACAAAAGATCAAGAAATTTCGGATGTAAGTGACTTACACTGGTTTTTCTGGTCTGCCCAAATTTGTTTGATCTTTTGTGCTGAATCTGCAAAACCACACCAAAACCCTTTGCTGCTCACCAACATAGCTCTGCTCCCATGCAAAAGAGCAGCTCATGTGAATTTCCTGCATTTATGCTAGTTTTTTGCAGGCATAGATTTAAGCCAAAAAATTTAGGCACAGCAAGGACCAGTCACTTTTTATGGAGTTTTTGTGTGTTTTTATTTCTTACTGAAACCTATGCCGTGTTCTCTTTATCTTTAATGCTTTTTAAGGCATCAGAAAATTTTACATTAAAAATTGAAAAATTTCCCAGATTGCAGTTTGATGGCTTCAAAATTTAACTTTCGTAGATAAAAGGTTGACGCTGATTTCTGTTTACCCCAGATTTTACAGAATATGCTAATGAGATTGGAAAGAAAATTTGGTGCAAGTACCTATTGGCAAGATTGGCATCAAAACCATAGCAAATTTCGATTTACAGTGTAATCTTTCAATTTATGCCGATTCAGGACTACTATATTTTTTTCTAAGCCAATGACAGAAATCAGACATTTCTATGTTAGCATAACATATCCAATGCATGGTGAAAGCTGCCCCTAAATTATCACAATGTGTCTTGTAATTGGTTTTACAGTAAACTATTACATTATAAACTACAACATACAAATTATATGATAAAAGCATATTTGGAGTAGATGAACAGTATGGGAACAGTACTTACAATATAAAGAACTTTTCACTTCAACAATTACAAGTATAGTACACTGTAGCTCTGATGAGCTGTACCACCAAGCAGCCTGTAATAAAGAATATCTTAAAGATATATAATTTTGGTGCTGGGTACATTGACAATATTGCTACCACTTCTTATTGTTACAATTCGGGTTTCTTTCCAATACACTTTCCTTGACACAAAGGTCAGCTTCCATAAGCAAGCCTCTGAAACGCAACCTTACACATAAAGTATCTGGGGTGACAAGCTGGTGGGTGAACAAATTACCCGTACATTGATAGGTTATAAATTGGAAATAATAGACTGCCACCAAATAGTCGTGATCTCTCTAAAAGACGGAAAAGTACCTCACTGATAAGTCATGTAGCTCAGGCTATAACTACTAATTAGAGTTCACTGTCACATGTAATTTTTTTTTACAGAACCAAGAATAAATTAGCACAAGATCACAATACGGTACTTAATTGGAACATTCTGTTCCGAGTTCAACACAATGAATTACTTGGGTATTCTTAGAGTTAGTTATTCTTAGTGATATTATCAGAATTCTCTAGCTGAGGTTATATGCCACGTGTCCTAGGCACGACAGAACTCCAGCTCATTGCTGCAAAATGGAGACAACGGATGAATCACAAGAACTTCTGAACTGACCGCAAGCTACAGTATCCATCAGTTAGAAGTGCTCTGAACATAAAACTGTCAATTAAAACCAAAGATGCACTGTAGCACCATGTCAATGGCACGAGCTTGTCAGAATACCAGTTCACTACGGTCTTGTATACCCAATTAATACCTTGAGAAGACAATCAGATTTGACCTGGAGATGGCTGGCTGACATGCAAATCAAAGTGCCTGGTTTTTAAATACCTATCTCACAAAGTAATGAATAAACAGCAATGCACTACAGAACGAGCATTCAGTAGAAGTAAAAAGAAAAAAGATAATTCAGTACACTGTATTTCTCAACATATCTATGAATATAAATGAGGTTATTTATAAACCATTTGTTGAGTAAAACATCACACATAATTAAAGATGATAGAATAATAAAACTGTGACAGTTTTGACTCAATTACACATACTCTTAAAACTGATCCACAAAACACAGACCATTTATGTAGTTCTTTAATCAAAACAAAAGGAGACTAAAATCTTCAAATGAAGAATTTATTATTGAAAAATTAATGCAAGACACTGAGTCTCTGAGGAAGTTAAAATGCTGGAATTAATTTCCTTCGCATAGCTTTGATAAGTGACATACATCATTGGGTAATATGCTTCCCTGCTGTGTAACATATGTACAATCTCATTGCTAATTCTCAAATCAGGTCTTAAATGTAGAAGCGAGACTAAAAAGCAAAACAAAATTGCAGTAGCCATGTGTTCAACACTGACAATAATTGTTTTTTGCAATTTTTTATATAAATAGATAAACCATGCTGGGATGTACTACATCAGTTGGCAACCTTGGCATCCTTTTTGACCCCAAGCTGAGCTACTGATCCCATATCTTCTCCTTTATAAAGACTGATTATTTCACCTCTAATAAAATCCACCTCTGCACTTACCTCAGCCCATCTGCTGTTGAAATCCTCATAAATGCCTTTGTCACCCCCAGTCTTGATAATTCCAATGTCCTCCTAGCCAGCCTCCCATCCTCCAACCTCCAAAAATTTCAGCTAATCCAAAACTCTACTGCCTGCATTCTATTCTACATTAAGTCCCACTTGCCCATCAGCCACGTTCTCGCTGACCCACACTGGTCTCAGTCCCTCAATGCTTGAAAATTTTAAATTCTCATCCTCGTGTTTAAATCACTCCGTGGCCTCACCCCTATCTCTGTAACATCCTCCAGCCCGACAACCTCCCCTCTGTTCCTCAGGCTGCGGCCACCTGTGCAACCCCTCCACCTCTGCCCCACCATTGACAGCCATACTTCCAGTCAACTAGGTCTCACACTCGAGAATATCTCCACCACTCCATCTCCCTGTCCTCCTTAAAACCTCTCTTTAATCAATCTTTTGGTTATCCCACCAATATCTGCTTCTATGGCTTGGCATCCAATTTTTTTTCCTTATACCTCTCTGCAGTGATTTTCTACATTAAAGACGCTATTAAAATATAAGTTGTTGTCCACGCAAGCTATGCCTGCCCCAAATGTATGCTATTTTTAATCTCTCGTTCATAAACATTATTAACACTGTTTTCCATTTCTGGAACTCTACTGAAGGATTTCTGTGACCCAAGTTGCCCAGCTATAATTCAGATAATTTAATTTATTTTCAGTTTTTATTTGCTCATCTTTTCTCTGAAGAATAGCTAAATTAAAAACTGTATCAACACTGAGTGTTATTACTGGGGTTGTTATTAAAAATACAAGAAATTTAAAATGTTCCTCTGTACGTTGTTAAAAAAAATTCTGACTTACCCTCACTACCAATGCTCGTTGGCAATAGAAATTACATGTTTAGGTGCTATAAGTTTTATTGTGTGTCAGATTTCTTCTCTTTTTAAAAAGTTCAAGTGTATTAAGTAAATAACTCTGGTGTTAATAGTCCCAAAAGAATACAATAAAAGTACAGGTTACACATCTTCATTGTAGTCTTGCATGCTGAATGATATAACTGCATATTCTTATTCAACAAACTGTTCAAAAGATATACTGGCCATAGAATCTCGAGAAATAATTGGAATCAATACATAAGTGACATGAACTTTTTTTTGCAAGCGCACCCCAGCTAATCAGTGCAACAAAAAGTGCACCAAAGGTTAGCACCCACAACTAGAATTACTTTTAGTACAAAAATAAGATGCACAAGGCTGCATCATAATTTCAAATTCGGATGTCAGCCAGAAAGTGCAAGACGCACACCCTCATGGTTTCTCATCCAAACCTTTTGAATAGACCACTGCCTTAAAATTACTTCCAATTTTTGTTACACCCCCATCCCCCAGAAACAATTTTAAACTTGACTGTGTTTTTAAATTTGGTGTTACAACTATCATGTACTATTTTCAAGAGATGTTCATAACAATTAATCTTCACTTCATCCATGTGCATCGCCTAGGTACTGGACGAACTGCATTTAATATTTAACTTAATATCAACAATAGCTTCTTTAGTGTTTCCTTGGTAAACTTTTGTGGTTGTAATGCCATTTTATTTTGAGAAAGGCTGAGTTTCAACTACAGAGATCCAAATCATCAAAGTGGAGATTTTGAGGTGTCATTTGAAAATTATATCATTTGATGCTCAGTTTGGGTTCCGCCAGAACCTCTCAGCTCCAGACCTCATAACAGCCTTGGTCCAAACATGGACACAAGAGCTGCATTCCAGAGATGAGAGTGACTGCCCTTAACATCAAGTACTACCAGAAACATATTAATTGGTCATTTATTCATTTATTGTTTGTGGCACCTTTACTGTGTTCAAATGAGCTCTGCATTTGCCTACATACTAACAGTGACTGCACTTCAAAATTAAATCATAGGTTGTGAAGTGCTATGTAACATCCTGAATATATTGTAGCTAACATCAAGTAGTAAACAGGAGTAAAAACGTTCAATTCAATTACGCAGAAGCTTTGCTGACGAACACAATTTTGTTTTTCCACACGTTTTCAAGATCAGACATGTAAGGAGGAGAGAATTTTAAAAATCAAGTCAAGACAACAAAACATGGATAAGGATTTCAACGTGGGAGGGAATGAAATAGGGGCAAAGGCAAACAATTATGTGGCAGGGGAATTAAGCTGTCGTGGTAATTGATAGGAATTGAGATCTGAAGATCATTTCACGGTTGAACAGGACACCAACACTGCCTGGTTCTGCCTGAGTGAACAGAAATGGGAGCAAGGATTCTGAGATTTTTACGTGAGCCAAATAAGATAGCTTTGGTTTTCCAGATATCAGATAGGCAGTGTAATAACATAGAGGTGGTTTTAGATTTATCATAATACTTTATATTTTTAATTTACTATGGGCCAGAAAGGTGACTTTTTTTAAAACTGGGACTTCAGGAAAAGTTACTTTGTAACAATTTTTATTTTATTATACTCAGGGTCAGCTGCCTCAAATCATAGAATCACACAAAGGTTACAGCACGGAAAGAGGCCATTCAGCCCATCGAGTCTACGCCGGCTCTATGCAAGAGCAATCCAACTAGTCGCACTTCCCCACCCTTTCCCCATAGCCCTGCAAATTTTTTTTGCATGCTGAATTAGAATATATTCTTCTCCAGATTATGATTTGTAGAATATCCACCCCATTGCTGAATGATTCATTCGTGCAAAGTTACTACATAAAGTAAATTTTCAAACAGACAGCACTAAAACTAATCTGAAGCATTCTGCACTAAAACCCTGATTACATCTAACTTTACGCTCAAATTACGATCAGCATTTTAGCAACATATTATATATACAAGGGTACTAGACTAGGTACCAATCTCCTACAATGCAACAAGTATAGTTAGCATTATATAAAATGAAAATCAAATTATTATATAGCACTTGGAAGGCATTTTATGTAATTTCATTCCAATGAGGGATGAGCTTTTTTGAGTTAAATATCTCAGGTGAATGAGTTTTAAGCCATTTTGCCCTGAGCACTGACTTCATGCCTCTGGTAGACACCACCATCTTTCATTCCAGTAGAGCATTACAGGAACATTTTGTTTCTGCCAATATTGTATTGTAAGATGATCTTTCTATCCACATGTGAAATCGATATAAATTATGGAACTTTTTTGTGTTTTCCTTGTTGACTGTTCATAGCTTTGTGCAGGTATTAAACAGCGAGAATATTGCTGCAACATTACTAAGTTTACGAAGAGTTTCTAACTGAATGTCTCCATTAAGCAATCTTAAAAAAATTCAAGTGATGGCTTTTAAAACCAATTCAAGTGGTGGTGCTTTCATTTCATTAATGCCACTGAGTATGATATGAAAGTCAGGCAATGTCCCTTCTTTACAACAAAGGTTAATAGATCTGTGGAAGATCAGGCAAAGGCAATAAAACTAAAATCTTAAATACATTCAAACTAATGGTTTATCTGGATAGGGAAGGTATGAGAGATATAAGGTGGTCAGAAAATGGGGTTCAGATCAATCAAAAAGGAATGAGGTTTGTTGGACTTTTTCCATTCACAAAAATTCTTAATTCTTAAGTTCGTAAACATTTAATTTACACCTTCCTCCTGCCCCCATTTCCTCTCTCCCCTATAGCTGAATGAGTCAGTGCACCATGTGGTATATGACTCAGACATAGGTCTGTGTTCAGTTGGGCAAACTCAGTCATGGTGACAGTGGGGCCAATGCAATTGGATTCAACATCTCTGGGTTCAGAAAGGGAAAACTGCCATGGTTCCTACTCCGATCGTCAAGTACTGGAGAATGTAGATTTAATCTAGATAAACCACTTTGTGGGAGTGGTGCCTCCCATACACCACTTTAATCTGAGAAAATGGAGGTTCATTTAGACATTCCAATGAACTCTCATACCCATTATGCTAGGATGGCTTATCCATTTGAGAACAGCAAGCTTTCACCTGGGATTGGGTTTGGGGGGGGGGGTAGAGTAGTTTGATTGACAGCTCAGCTGGCCAATCGCTATACATGTAAGATGGGAGGTGATCAGAGGTGAAGCCTTGGCTTCCTGTTGAGCGAGAAAACAAAAGGACAAAGAAACACATGGCTTGGGTCAGTTTGGAAGACTTAGTAAGGAAGACAGGGTCTGTCTGGGAGTGGGAGTAAGAATGTTCTCCTTATGATAGTACTGACCAGATTTAGAGGAATTACTGGTCAGAAAAATTTTAGCCTGCTTTCAGTGTGGCATATTTTGTTAATTTCTATGATATGAGGAGCATTACAAAACAAGGTGTAATTTGTTATAATTATTATTCTCTGTATTCACTGATGGTTTGGAAAATAAACCAGCTTGTTGATTTATATTTGGTCTTGTCTCATTAAGAAGTTAATCAATTAATTTCAGAGATTAGAGAAGCACATTTGAGGGATTATTGTATCGAGTTCATATAACAATAGGCTTCATTGTTACAGCTCCTCAAGTTATAGTATAGTATGATTAGATATTGGGCAGTAAAAATAAACTCGATTATAAGGGATGTGGGATCCGCTTATGGGAGAGACCAGTAACGGTGAACCTGAGAAGCTATCTAGTGCAGACCGAAATCTGTAACACTTGACATTCACTGTCCAGGCTTGGAAATGAAGCATGGTCACTTTGTTCCTGTACCGGAGGGCTACTGTAACCCATGGCTCCATATCCAATGAGATATCACCTACAGGTGAAGATAGATAAAAGAAAACTGGAAGGGAGGCAGCATTTATTTTCATTCCTGTATAATCACATTTCAATGTTATGGAAAAACCATCAAATAAAATGATGAATGATTTACTAGCTTATCCCCCATGGTGTTGCTCATGGGAGTCAGAGGGTACACTGTTTTATAACAATAGGGGTGTTGGACCATGTAGACGATGTGTTATTAGAGGTACTGATTTAGAGTGACTAAGTCAAATTCTGTTTTGATTACATGGTATTCTGGGATTTTTAATCAGTGTTTTGTGATTGAATTTCACAACTCATAGAATCATAGAATGATACAGCACAGGAGGGAGCCATTCGGCCCATTGTACCTGTGCTGGCTCTTTGAAACAGCTATCTAATTAGTCCCATTCCCCATAGCCCTGGAAATTTTTCCCCTTCAAGTATTTATCCAATTCCCTTTTGGAAGTTATTATCGAATTAGCTTTCACCACTCTTTCAGGCAGTGCATTCCAGATCATTACAACTCGCTGCGTCACAAAAATTTCTCCTCATCTCACCTCTAGTTCTTTTGCCAATTACCTTACATCTATTCTCTGGTTACAGACACTTCTGCCACTGGAAACAGTTTCTCCTTATTTACTCTATCAACACCCTTCATGATTTTTTAACACCTCTATTAAATCTCCCCTTAACCTTCTCTGCTCTAAGAAGAACTGTTCATTTTTAAAAAGTATATATGAATCAGTAGCTTTGATTATCCTTCTATTCATGAATGAGTAGCCTTTATTTTATCTATAGGAAGTTCCCTATGCATTTAATTTTTATCTTTTCTTTTTTAAAGCTGAGGATACACAGAAGGAAGGAGAAGGCGGGTAGATGGAGTTAAGACAAGGCTTTAAACTAGCAAGATGGGGGGACGGATCTGGTAGCAATAACAAAAGCTTAAAGATAAAAGAAACAGGGTACGGAATAATGATAACATAAACAGTCAAGGAACAAATACAGTTATAAAACAAAAGCATAAAAGGAATGTTAAAAATAAAGTAAAAGGAACTATTAAAGATGAATTAAACTGCCTGTACAGCAATGTCCAAAATAAAATGGGGGAAATGGAGGCAATAATCCAAGCGAGGAACTGGATGTAGTAGGAATAACTGAAACATGGCTACATAAAGAACAGGCAACTAAACATTGCAAGTTATAACATAATCAGAAAGAATAGGGAAGGAAGGAGGGGAGGCTAGGAGTTGCTGTACTGATTAGAAATAACATAATGGCAGTAGAAAAAAGGGACATAACTAACAGAAGGATAGAAACAGAATCCATATGGATTAAAATAAAAGATAAGGAATCGATCACACTAATAGGGGTATATTACAGGCCACCTAATAGTGGAAAGGAGGTGGAGGAAGAAATATGTAAGCAAATATGTGAAATGAGTAAAGGACGTAGAATAATAATCATGGGAGATTTTAACTATCCTCAAATAAACTGGCAAGAAGAGGAAGGTAAAGGGGTACAGGGAATTGAGTTTTTACAATGTGTGCAGGACTCCTTTCTTACCCAGAATGTAAAAAGCCCAACGAGAGAGGAAGCACTGCTGGATCTAGTAATGGGAAATGAACCAGAACAGATAAGAGAAGTAAGCGCAGAGGAACATCGAGGCAATAGCGATCACAACATAATAACGTTTAAGATAAAGATTGAGAAGGACTTAAGTAAGACAAAGACCAAAGTAATAAATTGGAAAAAAGTTGATTTTAAGCGGATGAGAATGGAACTAGGGAAAATAAAATGGAAAAATTTACTGACAAACAAAGAAATAGAATAGCAGTAGGAAACATTTAAAATGGTGAGCAGGACAGTCCAGGAGAAATATATCCCTCTAAAAAGCAAGAACAAACTAACCAATAATGCTACACAATGGACAAATTTAAAAAAAATAAGGGCAAAACTGAAACTAAAGGGAAAGCCAGACACTAAATGCATAGAGAACAAAGGAGAGGATGACAAAAGGGAATACAAAAAGGTTAGGAAAGAAGTCAAAAAAACAATTAGGAAGGCAAACAAACAACAAAATTAAATTATCAAGGAATATAAAAAGAAATAGTAAAGTATTCTGCAGATACATAAATAACAAAAGAAAAATCAGGATAGCGATAGGACCACTAAGGGATACATATGATAAACTGACAGGTAATGACAGCAAAATGGCAGAAATATTAAATAATTACTTTGCCTCAGTATTTACCAGGGAGACTAAGATGGTGGGCATGACATTAGAAGAGGAGATCAAAAAAGATATAAAGACATTTAAGATAGAAAGCGAGAGATAATTGATAAACTAATCAAACTTAGAAAGAATAAAACCCCAGGTCCAGATGGACTGCATCCACGCATATTAAAAGAAGTTAGGGAAGAGATAGCAATGGCACTATTACACATATATAAAAATTCATTAGAAAAGGGAATAGTGCCAGAGGACTGGCAGACAGCTAATGTGATTCCTATATTTATAAAGGGAGATAGAATTAGTCCAGAGAACTATAGACAAATTAGTGTAACATCAGTGGTAGAAAAGATAATGGAATCCTTATAAAGATGTAATAGAAAAATAACTGGAATCCAAAAATATAATAAAGAATAGTCAGCACGGATTTCAAAAGGGAAGGTCATGCTTGACCAACCTTATTGAATTCTTTGAAGAAGTAACAGAAAGGGCAGACAAGAGTAGTGCAGTAGATGTAATATATTTGGATTTTCAGAAGGCCTTCAATAAAGTACCGCAGAGTGGACTCATGACTAAGGTCAGAGCTACAAAACAGAAAAGAGAGTAGGGGTTGAAAGTAGTTAGTCAGACTGGCAAAAAGTGGGAAGTGGTGTTCCACAAGGATCGGTGCTGGGACCACTGTTGTTCACCATTTACATCAATGATTCGGACTCGGGAATCATAAGAACAATTTCAAAATTTGTGGACAACGCCAAATTGAGAGGTATATTTAATACCGAGGAGGGCTGTGACAAAATAAAGGAAAACATTAATAAACTTGCAGAATGGGCGTGTAATTGGCAAATGAATTTCAAATAGATAATTTTGAGGTATTACATTTTGGTAGGAAGAATAAGGATACCACATGTTTGGATAATAAGAGTCTAAATAGGGTACAGGAGCAGAGGAATCTGGGGGTACAGATACATAAATTACTAAAAGTAGCGATGCAGGTTAATAAGGCCATAAAAAAAGCAAACCAAGCACTGAGGTTTATTTCTTGAGGGATAGAATTGAAAAGCAGAGATAAACTTGTATAGAACCTTGGTTAGACCAATTTGGAGTACTGTGAACAGTTATGGTCTCCATGTTATAAAAAGGATATAGAGGCACTGGAGAAGATACAAAAAAGATTTACGAGGATGATACCAGAACTAAGAGGTTACACCTTTCGGGAAAGATTGAGCAGGCTGGGGCTCTTTTCTCAAGAAAAAAGACTGAGGGGTGACCCGATAGAGGTCTTTTAAGATTATGGAAGGGTTTGACAAGGTAGACGTGGAGAAGATGTTTCCACTTGTGGGGGAAATCAGAACTAGGGGCCATAACTATAAGATAGTCACTAATAAATCCAATAGGGAATTCAGGAGAAACTTCTTTACCTAGACGGTGGTTAAAATATAGAACTCACTACCACAAGTTGAGGCAACGAGCATAGGTGCATTTAAGCTGAAGCTAGATAAACACATTAGGGAGAAAGGAATAGAAGGATATGTTGATGGGGTTAGATGAAGTAGGGATCGAACAGGCCTGTGTGGAGCATAAACACAGGCATGGATCTGTTGGACTGAATGGCCTGTTTCTGTGCTGTAAATTCTATGTAAGATATAGGTCAGCCATGGTCTAACTGAAGGACAGAACAGGATTGAGGGGCTGAACTGCCTACTCCTGTTCCTATGTAGATAGGAAGGAGGGGTGGTGCTTGGGGAAGAGGGTAGGGAAGAAATGTGAAATTGATGAGCGTCACTGCCTCAGAATACGAGTAGTAAAAATCCCAGTAATGTACAAGCAGAAGTACAATCACTTCATATCTGATATAATATTTGAGAAATAATAAAAAACTGATGGATTTTAAATGGTAATGTGATTTTTCTCATATCAAACCACACTTAGGAACAGGAGTGGACCCTTTAAACCTGCTCGACAGGGAAGGCTGAGAGGTTAAGCTGGATGTTGTCAGCAGACCCCATACTTCCAGATAACAAAGAGTAAAGAGGAGACCACCATGGATGCACTCTTGCGGTACATCATGGCTGTGCAGAGAGAGAAGCTGTTGTGGGTGATATAATTTCTGTGTTGCAACGGAAATGAACAGAACCAGTTGAGAGCAGTGCGACAGAAGACGAATGTTGGAACAGGATAAAGTAGTTAACTGCGGTGAAAAGTGAAGGAGGATGAGGATAGGCACACTATCATGGTCAGAATTGCTCTGGGTGTTGTTTGTGACTGATCAATGTAGTCTTTGTGCCAGTGTCAGCCAAAAGCCATATTGGAGGATCACACACAAGAAGAGGTGGGAGTGTAGGAACAATGCAATAAAATGTTTCAAGATTTTGGAAAGAAAGGGACGGTTGGAGATAAGGGGAGATTTCTTGAGGGGAAGGGTGATACGGGCAAAGGAGCAAGCGAAAGTGCCAGTGGAGAGAAGTAGATTGATATCGGCAAGCATGGAAATGAGGCAGTGAATTTGGATAGTCAGCAGCTGGGATCAAGGGAGCAAATGATAATCTCCATTGGCAAGATCTGTATGCTGAGGGGGAGATCTTACACTTTGTTACGTCAAACTACATCAGCCATTATTTCACCCACTCACTTTATCGATGCGCTTTTGCAATTCTCTGCTCTCTTCTTAACAATTCACTATATCTCCGAATATTATTTGCCAACTTGGATATATTCCCCTGTATTCCCAAATCCAAACAGAGTAAAAAGTTGGGACCCTAGCATTAATTCTTAGGAATACTACTTGTCACAACGCACTAATCTGAGGTTATCCCTTTTATTCCAATTCTCTGCCGCCCAACTAACTTCCTATGCCATGAGTTTGCCTCCAAATGCACGTGTCTTAGTTAGCAATCTCTTGTGTGGAACCTAATCAAATGCCTTTTGAAAATGTATTTGTAACATCGAATAATCCTCATTTATCCTTCAATTCTTTGACTCTTGTCAAAGAAGTGTTAGGTTTGTGGAGAATGGAGTTTCTTTACATTTGTAATATAAGGGATGATTTTAACCCTAACCGGCTGGCGGAAACCAGATAGTCGGGCAGTTAAAATCAGCAGGAAACTTACTCACCAATGTCCCACTCTGTTCCCGCTGTCTTCTACATTAATCTGCTTGTCTGAGCAGGTGGCGAAGGATCGCTGCCTAAAACCAGCAGAGCCCTTCAGGATCTGATGATGTCATCGGGACGCGATTGCTATTTTAACTGGTGGCATAAAGCATTGTAGTTTTCCTGCCAGGTAAAGCGAGCAGGAAGAGGAGCCCGGGCCAGAAGAGGCCCAAAGAGGTAAGTTGTATTTATTACTTTCCTTGTGGAGCCAGGATGAGCAGGTGTGTTCCTCTGGGCCCCACAAGGAAAGTTTAGACCTCCCCTGCGCCCAGCATACCCCCGTTTCCCGATCGAAAGCCCCTCTCCATGACTTACCTGGGTGCCGGGGACCGTTCCTTTGGTCCCGGCCAGCATCCTAATGCCGCCCAACGTTCTGCTCCTGCCCGCTGGCCATTTCTCACTTCCTGACAGTTTAGGGCAGGGAATGACTTGGCTGGGGGGGGGGGGGGGGGCGCAATGCAGATGAGGCCTGGGAGCTAAAATCTCCTGGGTCTCACACTGGCAAGGTCAGGGTGGGGCGGGTGGTTGGCGCTCATCTCAGCCCTCGCCTGCCTGATTTCCACTCCAAGTTAGGATCGGGACTGTGCTTGTTGTATAGGCATCTGTTCTGCAGTATTTAACATGGGTTTTGAAGGTTATTTTTTGATACCACAATTTTAGAATGGAAAAAATGATACATGAAAAGGACCATCATCACCCCCTTTCCTATTACACACACAAAATGGCTGTATTTTTAACCAAGTTGTTACCATCCTGTCAAAAAAGTTCCTAAAGTCTACCCATTCAATGCTCGAACTTAACTAAATTCATATTAGAGTAATAGTTGTGTTGATACTGTAGCATGACAGGACTTGACAGCCTCCAACAGCTACTTTTGCCTACGTTGCTTCATTTTTGTTATTTTCGCAATTTCATCTCCCAGCATTCCCTTTGTGCTTCCAAGCTATCCGTGCTAGGAGGATAATACGTTCTAGCCATTTACATTTTCATGGACACCATCCCTTTCCCAGTCGAAAATGCCAAAAATGGACAAGCTCGCTTACTGCAAGAATCAAAAACGTCAGAGTCAATTGGGACTGGAACTCACATGCTGAGATTCACTTCATGTAGTGAACAGTCGACTCTAGTAAGACCATGTTCCAGTAGATTTTGAATCAGTCATTCTTTACTGCAGTTTGCTTAAAAACCAGCAGGTGGCATCAATTTTATGAATTCTGTCACAGATACATTTATGGGCCGGAGTTTCCTCGATCCAACTTACGCCAAAATTATGTTGAAATTTATGCCAATCTTGCCAATGGCAATTTACGCTGAAATTTCCTGAGAATCTTATTAGCATACGCTGAAACATAAAAGCCGGTGTAAAACAAATGAAAATCAGCACAAACAATCGGGGCCCAGGGAAAGCATAGGCCATCTTCCTTCTTTCAGCCCCTCTTTATCTTATTGATGCAATGAAAATTGAAGTTTGAAGCCATCAAACCACCATTTATGCACATTAAACACAGCATGTTTAAGGAAATGCAATTGTGGAAGTTTTTTTTTCTTTTTAATGTAATGGATTTGGATGCCACAAAAAGGCATTCAAAGATTTGGAAAATTTAGTGCAGTTCTCAGTGAGGATAAATTGAAAAAAACACTAAGAAGAAAAATCGCTACAAAACACCAGGAATAGAGACTTTGGGTCCTGCTGCACCTAAAATCTTGGGCCTCTGGTCTTTTGCATGGTGACGAAGTTACGTTATTGAGACAAAAGGAGGGCCCGAGAGCGGAAGAGCTGAGCTAAGCGAGATCGGAGGAGGATAAAGGAGGGCCCGAGGGCGGGAGAGCTGAGCTGAGCGAGATCGGAGGAGGATAAAGGAGGGCCCGAGGGCGGGAGAGCTGAGCTAAGCGAGATCGGAGGAGGATAAAGGAGGGCCCGAGGGCGGGAGAGCTGAGCTAAGCGAGATCGGAGGAGGATAAAGGAGGGCCCGAGAGCGGGAGAGCTGAGCTAAGCGAGATCGGAGGAGGATAAAGGAGGGCACGAGGGCGGGAGAGCTGAGCTAAGCGAGATCGGAGGAGGATAAAGGAGGGCACGAGGGCGGGAGAGCTGAGCTAAGCGAGATCGGAGGAGGATAAAGGAGGGCACGAGGGCGGGAGAGCTGAGCTAAGCGAGATCGGAGGAGGATAAAGGAGGGCACGAGGGCGGGAGAGGCGAGCTAAGCGAGATCGGAGGAGGATAAAGGAGGGCACGAGGGCGGGAGAGGCGAGCTAAGCGAGATCGGAGGAGGATAAAGGAGGGCCCGAGAGCGGGAGAGCTGAGCTAAGCGAGATCGGAGGAGGATAAAGGAGGGCACGAGGGCGGGAGAGCTGAGCTAAGCGAGATCGGAGGAGGATAAAGGAGGGCCCGAGAGCGGGAGAGCTGAGCTAAGCGAGATCGGAGGAGGATAAAGGAGGGCACGAGGGCGGGAGAGCTGAGCTAAGCGAGATCGGAGGGGGATAAAGGAGGGCCCGAGAGCGGGAGAGCTGAGCTAAGCGAGATCGGAGGAGGATAAAGGAGGGCACGAGGGCGGGAGAGGCGAGCTAAGCGAGATCGGAGGCGGATAAAGGAGGGCCCGAGAGCGGGAGAGCTGAGCTAAGCGAGATCGGAGGAGGATAAAGGAGGGCCCGAGGGCGGGAGAGCTGAGCTAAGCGAGATCGGAGGAGGATAAAGGAGGGCACGAGGGCGGGAGAGGCGAGCTAAGCGAGATCGGAGGAGGATAAAGGAGGGCCCGAGGGCGGGAGAGCTGAGCTAAGCGAGATCGGAGGAGGATAAACGAGGGCCCGAGGGCGGGAGAGCTGAGCTAAGCGAGATCGGAGGAGGATAAAGGAGGGCCCGAGAGCGGGAGAGCTGAGCTAAGCGAGATCGGAGGAGGATAAAGGAGGGCCCGAGAGCGGGAGAGCTGAGCTAAGCGAGATCGGAGGAGGATAAAGGAGGGCCCGAGAGCGGGAGAGCTGAGCTAAGCGAGATCGGAGGAGGATAAAGGAGGGCCCGAGGGCGGGAGAGCTGAGCTAAGCGAGATCGGAGGAGGATAAAGGAGGGCCCGAGAGCGGGAGAGCTGAGCTAAGCGAGATCAGAGGAGGATAAAGGAGGGCCCGAGGGCGGGAGAGCTGAGCTAAGCGAGATCAGAGGAGGATAAAGGAGGGCCCGAGGGCGGGAGAGCTGAGCTAAGCGAGATCAGAGGCAGATAAATCGAGACCAGCGGCGGAGTTCCAGAGGTGACGTCACCAGTGAAAAAGTGACGCGGCGCAGGGGAGGCAGCTGATTGGTAAGTAGGTTCAGGTGAGTATTTCTACGATTTTGCAGTGCAGTAACTAAAGTAAAAAGAAAGGGAAGGTCTGCAGGTCTTCTAGCAAGTAGCGTTTTTTAGTGAATCAAGTTCCCTAGTGGAGTTAACATTCTCTAAATTAAGAGTAATTTAAAGGAGTAAACTCCTTAAGGGAGTAACTAATCAGCTTAATCTAAGGCAAGTCATGGCAGCAGAGCTCGCACCCGTGAAATGCTCCTCCTGCACTACGTGGGAAGTCATGGACACTACCGGTGTCCCTGGCGACCATGTGTGCAGGAAGTGTGTCCAGCTGCAGCTACTGGCTAACTGCATTTTGGAGCTGGAGCTGCAGGTGGATTCACTGTCGAGCATCAGCCATGCTAAGATTATCATGTATAGCACGTTCAGTGAGGTGGTCACACCGCAGGTAAAGATCACGCAGGCAGAAAGGAAATGGGTGACTGCCGGGCAGAGTAAAAGGACTAGGCAGGTAGAGCAGGAGTCCCCTGAGGCCATCTCCCTCTCAAACAGATATACCACTTCGGATACTGTTGGGGGAGATGGCTTATCAGGGGAAAGCAGCAAGAGCCAAGTTCGTGGCACCACGGGTGGCTCTGCTGCACAGGAGGGGAGGAATAAGAGTGGCAGGGCTATAGTGATAGGGGATTCAATTGTAAGGGGAACAGATAGGCGTTTCTGCGGCTGCAAACATGACTCCAGGATGGTATGTTGCCTCCTTGGTGCTAGGGTCAAGGATGTCACGGAGCGGCTGCAGGGCATTCTGGAGGGGGAGGGTGAACAGCCAGTAGTCGTGGTCCATATCGGTCCCAACGACATAGGTTTAAAAAAAAGGGATGAGGTCCTGCAAGGTGAATTTAAGGAGTTAGGAGATAAATTAAAAAGCAAGACCTCAAGGGTAATGATCTCAGGTTTACTACCAGTGCCACGTGCTAGTGAGTATAGGAACAGGAGAATAGACCAGATGAATGTGTGGCTGCAGGGATGGTGTAGGAGGGAGGGATTTAGATTCCTGGGACATTGGAACCGGTTCTGGGGAAGGTGGGACCTATACAAGCAGGACGGGTTACATTCGAGCAGGACCGGGACTGATGTCCTCGCGGGGGTGTTTGCTAGTGCTGTTGGGGAACATTTAAACTAGAATGGCAGGGGGATGGGAACCTGAGCAGGGAGACAGAGGAGGGGGAAACAAGGATAGAAACAAAAGACAGAAAGGGAAGAAGCAATAGTGGAAGGCAGAGAAAACTAGGGCGAAAAACAAATAGGGCCATAGTGCAAAATAAAATTAAGATGACTAGCAATCTTAAAAAGACAAGTCTAAAGACATTGTGTCTTAATGCGCGGGGCATTCGCAATAAGGTAGATGAATAACAGCGCAGATAAATATTAACGGTTATGATATCCTTGCGATTGCAGAGACATGGCTGCAGGATGACCAAGGATGGGAATTGAACATCCAAGGGTATTCAATATTTAGGAAGGACAGGCAAAAAGGGAAAGGAGATGGGGTAGTGTTGTTAGGAAAGGAGGAAATCAACGCAATGGTGAGGAAGGATATTGGCTCAGAAAATCACGATGTGGAATCTGTATGGGTGGAGCGAAGAAACACCAAGGGGCAGAAAACGTTGGTGGAGGTTGTCTATAGGCCCCCAAACAGTAGTGGAGATGTAGGGGAGGGCATTAAACAGGAAATTAGAGACGCATGCAAGAAGGGGACAACTATAATCATGGGTGACTTTAATCTACATATAGACTGGTCAAACCAAATTAAACAATAATACTGTCGGGGAGGAATTCCTGGAATGTGTACGTGATGGTTTTCTAGACCAATACGTTGAGGAACCAACTAGAGAACAGGCGATTCTAGACTGGGTATTGAGCAATGAGAAAGGATTAATTAACAATCTTGTTGTGCGGGGTCCCTTAGGGAAGAACGACCATAACATGATAGAATTCCTCATTAAGATGGAGAGAGTAGTTGAATCCGAAACTAGGGTCCTGAATCTAAATAAAGGAAATTATGAAAGTATGAGGTGCGAGTTGGCTACGATAGATTGGGGAACTTTACTAAAAGGGATAACTGTGGATAGGCAATGGCTAATATTTAAAGAAAGTGTGCAGGAATTACAACAATTATTCGTTCCTGTCTGGCGCAAAAATAAAACAGGAAAGGTGGCTCAACCGTGGCTTATAAAAGAAATTAGGGATAGTATTAGATCCAAAGAGATGACATATAAAATTGCCAGAAAAAGCGGCAAGCCTGAGGATTGGGAGCAGTTCAGAATTCAGCAAAGGAGGGCAAAGAGATTGATTAAGAAGGGGAAAATAGAGTATGAGAGTAAACTAGCAGGGAACATAAAAACTGACTGTAAAAGCTTCTATAAATATGTCAAGAGAAAAAGATTAGTGAAGGCAAATGTAGGTCCTTTACAGTCAGAAATGGGGGAAATTATAATGGGAAACAAAGAAATGGCAGAACAATTAAACACATAATTTGGTTCTTTCTTCAAAGGAGGACACAAATAACCTCCCGGAAATGTTAGGGAACCCAGGCTTTAGTGAGAGGGAGGAACTGAAGGAAACCAGTATTAATAAAAAATAGTGCTAGGGAAATTAATGGGGCTAAAGGCTGACAAATCCCCACAGCCTGATAATCTACATCCCAGAGTACTAAAGGAAGTGGCCCTGGAAATAGTGGATGCATTGGTGATCATCTTCCAAAATTCTATAGACTCTGGAACAGTTCCTACAGATTGGAGGGTGGCAAATGTAACCCCACTATTTAAAAAAGGAGGGAGAGAAAAAACAGGGAATTACAGACCAGTTAGCCGAACATCAGTAGTGGGGAAAACGTTAGAGTCTATTATAAAAGATGTGATAACAGAACACTTGGAGTGCATTAACAGGATTGGACAAAGTCAGCATGGGTTTATGAAAAGGAAATCATGCTTAACAAATCTACTGGAGTTTTTTGAGGATGTAACTAGTAGAATAGATAGGGGAGAACCAGTGGATGTGGTGAATTTGGTTTTTCAGAAGGCTTTTGATAAGGTCCCACACAAGAGGTTAGTGTGCAAAATTAAAGCACATGGGACTGGGGGGGATATACTGGCATGGATTGAGAATTGGTTGACAAGACAAGAAACAGAGAGTAGGAATAAACGGGAATTTTTCCGGGTGGCAGGCAGTGACGAGTGGGGTACCGCAGAGATCAGTGCTTGGGCCCCAACTGTTCACAATATATATCAATGATTTGGATGAGGGAACTAAATGTAACATTTCCAAGTTTGCAGACGACACAAAGCTGGGGTGGAATGTGAGCTGTGAGGAGGATGCAAAGAGGCTCCAATGTGATTTAGGCAAGTTGGGTGAGTGGGCAAGAACATGGCAGATGCAATATAACATGGATAAATGTGAGGTTATCCACTTTGGTTGTAAAAACAGAAAGATAGATTATTATCTGAATGGTGATAGATTGGGAAAAGGGGAGGTGCAACGAGACCTGGGTGTCCTTGTACACCAGTTGCTGGAAGCGAGCATTCAGGTGCAGCAAGCAGTTAGGGAGGCGAATGGTATGTTGGCCTTCATTGCAAGAGGATTTGAGCACAGGAGCAGGGATGTCTTACTGCAGTTATACAGGGTCTTGGTGAGACCACATCTGGAGTATTGTGTGTAGTTTTGGTCTCCTTATCTGAGGAAGGATGTCCTTGCCATGGAGGGAGTACCACAAAGGTTTACCAGACTGATTCCTGGGATGGCAGGACTGACGTATGAGGAGAGATTGGGTCAACTAGGCCTATATTCATTAGAGTTTAGAAGAATGAGAGGTGATCTCATCGAAACATATAAAATTCTAACAGGACCACACAGACTAGATGCAGGGAGGATGTTCCCGATGGCTGGGGAGTTCAGAACCAGGGGTCACAGACTCAGGATACGAGGTATGCCATTTAGAACAGAGATGAGGAGAAATTTCTTCACTCAGAGGGTGGTGAACCTGTGGAATTCTCTACCACAGAAGGCAGTGGAGGCCAAGTCATAAGATGCATTCAAGAAGGAGACAGATATATTTCTTAATGCTAAAGGGATCAAGGGATATGAGGAAAAAGCGGGAACAGGGTACTGAGTTAGACGATCAGCCATGATCATTTTGAATAGCGGAGCAGGCCTGAAGGGCTAAATGGCCTACTGTTGCTCCTATTTTCTATGTTTCCATGTTTCAAAAGGAGTTCCAGCAGACGTAATTTGGGAGCAGTGCAAACAATGAGGAAATTCGTGCGTAGCAAAGTTCAAATGTAAAACCGGCGTATGCCACTTACATTTAAATTTCCTCAGAAGGCACATAGAAACAGAGAAAATAGGAGCAAGAGTAGGCCATTCAGCCCTGCTCTGCCATTCGAAATGATCATGGCTGATCATCCAACTCAGTACCCTGTTCCTACTTTTTCCCCATATCCCTTGATTCCATTTAGCATTAAGAAATATATCTATCTGCTTCTTGAATACATCTAATGACTTGGCCTCCACTGCCTTCTGTGATAGAGAATTCCACAAGTTCACCACTCTCTGAGTGAAGAAATTTCTCCTAATTTCGGTTCTAAATGGCATACCCCATATCCTGAGACTGTGACCCCTGGTTCTGGACTCCCCAGCCATCGGGAACATCCTCCCTGCATCTAGTCTGTCTAGTCCCTGTTAGAATTTTATATATTTCGATGAGATCACCTCTCATTCTTCTAAACTCTAGTGAATATAGGCCTAGTTGACCCAATCTTTCCTCATACGTCAGTCCTGCCATCCCAGGAATCAGTCTGGTAAACCTTCGTTGCACTCCCTCCATGGCAAGGACATCCTTCCTCAGATAAGGAGACCAAAACTACACACAATACTCCAGATGTGGTCTCACCAAGACCCTGTATAACTGCAGTAAGACATCCCTGTTCCTGTACTCAAATCCTCTTGCAATGAAGGCCAACATACCATTCACCTTCCTAACTGCTTGCTGCACCTGAATGCTCGCTTCCAGCGACTGGTGTACGAGGACACCCAGGTCTCGTTGCACCTCCCCTTTTCCCAATCTATCACCATTCAGATAATAATCTATCTTTCTGTTTTTACAACCAAAGTGGATAACCTCACATTTATCCATGTTAGACTGCATCTGCCATGTTCTTGCCCACTCACCCAACTTGTCTAAATCACATTGGAGCCTCTTTGCATCCTCCTCACAGCTCATATTCCACCCCAGCTTTGTGTCGTCTGCAAACTTGGAAATGTTACATTCCGTTCCCTCATCCAAATCATTGATATATATTGTGACTAGCTGGGGCCCAAGCACTGATCCCTGCGGTACCCCACTCGTCACTGCCTGCCACCCAGAAAAAGTCCCGTTTATTCCTACTCTGTTTCCTGTCTTTCAACCAATTCTCAATCCATGCCAGTATATTCCCCCCAATCCCATGTGCTTTAATTTTGCACACTAACCTCTTGTTTGGGACCTTATCAAAAGCCTTCTGAAAATCCAAATTCACCACATCCACTGGTTCTCCCCTATCTATTCTACTAGTTACATCCTCAAAAAACTCCAGTAGATTTGTTAAGCATGATTTCCTTTTCATAAACCCATGCTGACTTTGTCCAATCCCATTAATGACCTCCAAGTGTTCTGTTATCACAACACAGCTCTAATGCTGTTGCTTCACTGTGAATTACAAGGAAATTCTAGTCCATTACATAATGCGCTTTTAGGTGTTTTATAAATTATTTGTTAATTTAAGCCTTTTAAAAGCATGTTCTTATGTTTTTGAAGACTTCAAAAGTACCTAATTGGCTGTAAAGCACTTTGGGACATTCTGAGGTCATGACAGGCGCTATATAAATGCAAGTTTTTTCTTTTCTTTATACTCCCAATAAAATTGCTGCTATTCTAAACTAAAACAAAGTCTGTGAATTCAGCTGAAAATGAGAAATAGAAATGCTGGAAAAAGGATAGAATAAGATGTTCTAAATAACTTGTCTCCTCCTTCATAGAGCACTTTTATGAAGTGTAACTGACATTTTTACTACCATATATAGGGCCTAAGTGCAAAAGCTCTAAAACACCCAAATCTGCATGACTCAAAAGCAGGCCTTCCTTAAGCTCGGTTTATGATGCTTTTAATTACAGGGTTTTCCAATATTAAAAAATTGTCTTGTTCTCATTGTCGGCCATTAAAGAACATTTAAATATTTCACTAATCATAGAAGCTCTAGCTAATGATTGTATTTACCCTTTTCAGAAATTTACATGCAATTAGAATATATATTTCAAAACAAAAATAAAGACACTTTCCACGTTACCACCTGAAAATTCCAAAAGAAATCAAGGGCTTTTGAACTTATTTACGGTTTATTTTCCAAAGACTTAAATCTGTGACTCCCATCTTCTGTCCTTACAGTCACAGCAGAAGAGTTTAGTTAAAAAAAAATTTGGGGGGTGGGGGAGGGGGAGGAGAGGGTAAATCACAAATTTTCAATGGCAATGCTCTAATGCTCCTCCACAGTTAACTGAAGAAGAAATGTTCATTAAAGGTTGAAATTAAAAGTTCATTAAAGGTTGAATGAAGTGTTTTCCACATTCTACTTCAGCCTGACCTCATCGATACAGCAGAATTGCTCAGGCTGTCTCGAACTCATTAAACACAATGAATTTGAGTCTTAGCAAGGTTCAAAAAATGATAATATGCTCTGGCACTTTTTATAAACAAAGCTACTGTAGCTCAAATAAAAGCAGATAATGCTGGAAACATCAGGTCAGGAAGCATCTGTAGAAAGAGGAAGGTAGGGTTAATGTTTAAGCTCGATGACTTTTCGACAGAACCGGGTTTCGTGAGATTTCCAGCATCTCCAGTATTTTGCTTTTTGTGCTACTGTAACTCACACTGTCATTTGCAACCAACACCTTTAAATGCAATCTGCACACCTGTTTTGTTGCTCTAATGTTATAGTGTCTACTTTCGTGAGTACCATGGAGTCACATGGACCACATGTAAAGTTCAAATTAATGATACCACTGATTTGCAGATATTTCAAGTTCTGGATAAACAGACCTGGTGTGTTCTGAGTTAGGATATATCCACCTTTGAAATCCTCCAGGTCCACAAAATTCAAACTGAACAAACTAGCAACCAATAAATGCATCATATATAAACATAATATCAAATAGAACTAAGATGCCTGGGCCTTATGGGCTGGATTTCCATGGTTTGCAGACCATACTCTTAACACCTGCACGAGCACAAAATAAATTAATCGGGACTGTGTTGCACAGTGGACAAGAAACTCACCTTTCACTTCTGGACTCAGGTTTCAATCCAGTCAAGACTTAATCAGGTGAAAGACTCCTCTGAGTGTTGGCTGCAAAGGTCCTGTTTCAATGGAATTTCAATACTCTGAACCCAGTTCCTACTGATAAGTCAATCACATAAAATTGATTGAATTTTCATACTAAACTTGTAGTCTCGCTCAGAGAGGACACAATAATGGCTGGTGTGGGGAATAGAGAAATGTTTAACTGGTGCTCGTCTAAGGTGGAGATTAAGGCATATTATCGGGACAGAGTATTCTGCAGGAAGATGCACTATACCTGACCTGGGAGTGCATAATGCGGACACTGCGCTTCTGCTGTGGAAAGATGTCACTTTCTGCAGCCCTAACATTCGTCATCTTGATGAGCATAAAAATAATCCCTATAATGCACAGCTTCCCTCTCCATGTCTCAGGTCATTCTCATTTGCCAAGTGCAAAATATACACGTATTTTATAAACACACATACACACTCTTAAGTAATTTCTTCTGTGAACAAATTTACTTCCAAGTAGTATACACTGGCAGTGAGACAGTTAAAACAGAACTTACTTAAGATGGCCCTGCTTCTGCAAAATGACACAGGAATATTGTAGGAAAAGCACAGTAACTCGTATTTGTAAATCCTTTCTTATCTCCCCTCCAATGATTTGGCATTTGTTAAGGATAAAATTTAATTTAGATTACCTTCAGAAGCCACAATCCTCAAAAAGCAGTATTACATATAGCATAATGAAACCATCACAGAATTCCTGCATTCATTTCAGAAGTACTACAGGAGCCAAAAGCATCAACTTCAAACTGTTCAAAGTGCAACGCTAAAATGTTATGGTAAGCGTATACTGCCTTTGCAGCTGGCAATAATTGCATGATATTCAAAAGATGAAGTGTCAAAGAACTGCCTGCTGGGAGGACAGAATATTCTTTCTCAATAAAATTTTATTTGCACTAAAGCTGATGTGAGAGATTTTTCATAATGTCATCATACATTAAGATACAATCCAAATTTTAAATGGGTTTGAAAATACACATTTTAGAAATCTCATTTATTCAACATTAACTTACACATAAAGGGAAAGTACTCTAATTGACAGGATGTGACAAGTAGTTTTCCCCGGGGATCCATTCTGGAACTTCAGCATTTCACTATATATATATATATATATATATATATATATCAATAACTTGGATGAAGCAATAGAGAGTTGTATATCCAAGTTTGCAGATGACACTAAGTTAGGAGGCACAGGAAGTTGGATAGATGGGAGCAGGAAGCTAGAAAAGGACAGACAGGTTAAGTGAGCAGGCAAAACTGCGGCGGGTGGAGTTCAACATAGGGAAGTGTGAGGCCATCCAATTTGGATCCGAGAAAGACAAATCAGAGTATTTTCTTAATAGCCAGAGACTAGGAACTGTGGAGGAGCAAATTAATTTTGGTGTCCATGTACACAAATCACTAAAAGCTATTGCACAGATACAAAAAGTAATCAAAAAGGTTAATGGAGCACTGGCCTTTATCTCAAAGGTTTGGAATACAAAAGTGAGGAAGCGATGCTTCAGTTTTAAACAGCCTTGGTCAGAACCCATCTGGAGTACTGGCTCAGAGTAAGAGTGCTTAAGCTGATTCATAAACAGTAATCCTAAGCACTTTATTAGTGCGATTGCTATATTTACATCTTGTAATACTCCATGCACAGAGTACATTGTGGAGTTGAACAGTACTGTCAACAATAGTGTAGAGGATTCCAGCTATCAAAATCCTTTAGCATTTCTTCCATCACAAAAATGTTTTAGGAATTCAGTCTTCCAAATAAACAATAAAATAATTACAAACCTGTGTGGTGCTGTAAACAAAAGTGTCTACTAGAATGGCTAATTACTGGCTATAAAGTGAGAAAGCTATGTTGCAAGAAAGTCAGAGATACGGTCCACAGATTGGATGGAACAGAAGTACCTAGCTCCACAAGCTGTGGGATTGAAAAGGAATTCTCTATGATAAATTTTGAAAAGCATATTACCTGGAACAGATACAGAGATGAGTAGTTTGAAAGTTAAATAGCCAAAAGAAGCCTGACATTGTTATGTGCAACGCCATTAGGCCAGAATCAAAACTGCATATTCAGTAATGATTCAAATATATCCCAAGCATTATAGCTTTCTACCAATCATAAGGGAACTCGAGGAATTTGATAATTTGTTGATTTAAAAGGATTTAGACAACCCAACCAGCAATTTGGATGTATTAACATATCACTAGGTTCTGCACTGTGTAAACTGAGCAGCAGAAATATCTTAAATCTAAAACACATCAAGAGAATCAGACAGTAGCTGATGCTAGGTGGTCAATGTGGCACCATCTAACTGACTCACAATTTCTTGTAGAAATTTAATCACGAGAATATTTTCTAAAATATCAACAGATTCATACTTTTGCCTTGCTGCAGTTGAGCAAAAAAAAACTAAACCAAATTCATATAAGGCATCAGAAGATGGCTGTATATAAATTGGCTTGTAATAATAGGAAATCTTCTCATTTGGATGAAAAACATTGTAGAAAGTTCAATTAAATAGCAATGAATGCAAAATAAGTATGGATGAAAGCTAATTAGGAGTTTCTAATTTCTAGTCAATTAACTTAGTGCTCACATAAGGATTTACTAAAATAAATTTGGTATATTAATAAAACTAAGTTCTCAAGTACAAGAATGTTATATGCTGTCTAGGATATTAAATAAATAGAAGCAAAAAGAACACAAGGAGTGCTAATTTGTTAATGATAATTTAAGTAAAATCAACAATTGAACCATGGTATATTTCACATTTTGGCACAGAAACATTTCTGCTAATCTCAAAAGTTCTTAACTAACTACAACTGTCTCCTTATAAATACATTTATACACCTAATGAATTTTTATGCTCATGATTTACTTGTAAAATGTTAGGTACTTAAGAGAATTGCTGGACCAAGACACAATAAGTATTTAAAAGCCATAAAAAATATAGATCTCATTTTGGGGTTAGACGGCCCGGTAAATTTATCTTTAGAATATATCTATCTACAAAGACTAGAATGTGCAAAGGTACCATCAATTATATCATTTAGTACCGCTGGAAACATTTAAAATACTCCTATAAACTACTGAGGGTGAAAAATATATGTTTATTTAATCCATTCATTATTTGGTGAAATCTTGCATGAATATATAAAAATGAAAAATTACATCCACCTTTATATTTGTTTCTTTACCTTAGCATGGCAATATATAGTGCCAACAGTTTTCTATGGCCCAACCAAAAAATAATTGTCATGCTGCCAAAGAGTCAACATGGTTTTATGAAAGGGAAATAGTGTTTAACAAATTTATGAGAGTTGTTTTTTTTGAGGATGTAACTAGCAGGATAGATAAAGGGGAACCAGTGGATATTGTATATTTGGATTTTCAAAATGTATTCGATAAGGTGCCACATAAAAGGTTGTTACGCAAGATAAGGGCTCATGGAGTTGGGGATAATACATTAGCATGGATAAAGGATTGGTTTACGGACAGAAAGCAGAGTAGGAATAAACGGGTCATTTTCAGTTTGGCAGGCCGTGACTAGCGGAGTGTCGCAGGGATTGCTGCTTGGGCCTCAACTAATTAGAATTTATATTAATGACTGAAGGGATCGAGTGTAATGTATCCAAGTTTGCTGACGACACAAAGCTAGATGGGAAAGTAAGCTGTGAGGAGGACACAGAGTCTGCAAAGGGATATCGACAGGTTAAGTGAGTGGATAAGAAGGTGGTAGATGGAGTATAATGTGGGGAAATGTGAGGTTATTCACTTTGGAAGGAAGAATAGAAAAACAGAATATTTTTTAAATGGTGAGAAACTATTAAATGTTGGTATTGAGAGATTCGGGTGCCTTCGTACAAGAAACACAAAAAGTTAGCATGCAGGTACAGCAAGCAATTAGGAGGGCAAATGGCATGCTGGCCTTTATTGGGGGGTTGGAGTACAAGAGTTACGAAGTCTTACTACAATTGCATAGGGCTTTGGTGAGACCTCAACTGGAGTACTGCGTACGGTTTTGGTCTCCTTATCGGAGCAAGGATATACTTGCCTTAGGGGTGGTGCAACAAAGGTCCACTAGATTGATTCCTGGGATGAGGGGGCTGTCCTATAAGGAGAGATTGAGTAGAGTGGACCTATACTCTCTGGAGTTTAGAAGAATGAGAGGTGATCTCATTGAAACATACAAGATTCTGAGGAGGCTTGACAGGGTAGATGTTGAGAGGTTGTTTCCCCTCGCTGGAGAGTCTAGAACTAGGGGGCATAACAAGCAGGACCTCAAAGGTAGTAATAACAATCAGGACCTCAAAAGGTAGCAATCTCCAGATTACTCCCAGTGCCACGCGCTAGCGAGTATAGAAATAGGAGAATAAAACAGATGAATGTGTGGCTGGGCAGATGGTGCAGAAGGGAGGGCTTTAGATTCCAGGGGCATTGGGACCAGTTCTGGGGGAGGTGGGACCTGTACAGGCCAGACGGGCTGCACCTCAACAGAGCTGGGACCAATACCCTCGCGGGGAGGATCGCTAGTGCTGTTGGCAGGGGTGGGTTTCAAACTAATTTGGTGGGGGGTGGGCACCAGGATATAGATTGGAAAGGAGAAACAAAGGATTGAGAGAAAAAGACAGCACTAGAATAAGAAATAGTATGATATTAGGTGGGATCAGACTAAGCGAGAGTACAAAAAGTCTATGATAGGTTTAGAGTGTATGTGTGCAAACGCACAAAGTGTGGCAAACAAGATTGGTGAGCTGCAGGGGCAAATAGCCACATGGGAATGTGATGCTGTGGCGATAACAGAGACCTGGTTCAAAAAAGGGCCAGGTTTGGGTACTAGATATTCCTGGACACAAGGCGTTCAGGAAAGGAGGGATGGAAAGAAGGGGTGGAGGGTGTTGGTGGGGGGGGCGGGGGGGGGGGGGGGAGAAACGGTTGGCAGTATTGATTAAGGCGAATATTGCAGTGCTGGAGAGAAAGGATGTCCTGGAGGGGTCAAGGACAGAATCTATTTGGTTAGAGTTAAGAAACAATAGAGGTGCCATTACACTACTGGGGGCATTCTATAGGCCACCAATTAGTGGGAAGGAGATGGAGGGGCAAATTTGCAGGGAAGTTACAGATATGTGTAAAAGCCATAGAGTAGTGATAATGGGGACTTCAGCTATCCTAATATGGACAGATAGAAATAATTAGGGGCAAAGAGGGGGAGGAATTTTTGAAGTGTGTTCAGGAGAACTTTCTTGAACAGTACGTTTCCAGCCCAACGAGGAAGGAGGCATTGCTGGACTTGGTTCTGGAGAATGAGGTGGGCCAAATGGAGCAAGTGTCAGTGAGGAAACATTTAGGGAATAGTGATCACAGCATCATAAGGTTTAGAATAGCTATGGAAAAGGGCGTGGATCACTCTAAAGTAAGAATACTCAAATGGAGGAGGGCAAATTTCAGTGGGATGAGAACAGATCTGGCCCGGGTAAATTGGAATCAAAGATTGGCAGGCAAAACTGGAATTGAACAATGGGCGGCCTTTAAGGAGGAGATGGTTCGAGTACAGTTTAGGTACATTCCCATGAGGTAGAAAGGTAGGGCAACTAAAGCCAGAGCTCCCTGGGTGAAAGAGATAGAGAATAAGATGAAGCAGAAAAAAGGGGCATATGACAGATGTCAGGTTGAAAATACAAGTGAGAACCAGGCTGAATATAGAAAATTCAGAGGAGAAGTGAAAAAAGAAATAACGGGGGCAAAGAGAGTATTAGAATAGTCTGGCAGCCAACATAAAAGGGAATCTAAAAGTCTTCTATAGGCATGTAAACAGTAAATGGGTAGTAAGAGGGTGGGACCAAAGAGGAGATCTACTCAGTGGCAGAGGGCATGGCCGAGGTACTAAATGAGTTCTTTGCATCTGAATTTACCAGGGAAGAAGATGCTGCCAGAGTCTCAGTAAAGGAAGATGTAGTGGAGATACTGGATGGGCTAAAAATTGATAAAAAGGAGGTACTAGAAAGGTTAGCTGTACTTAAAGTAGATAAGTCACCTGGTTTGGATGGGATGCATCCTAAGTTGCTGAGGGAAGTAAGGGTGGAAATTGCAGAAGTACTGGCCATAATCTTCCAATCCTCCTTAGATGGTGCCAGAGTACTGGAGAATTTCAAATGTTACACCCTTGTTCAAAAAAGGGTGCAAGGATAAACCCAGCAACTACAGGCCAGTCAGGTTAACCTCGGTGGTGGGGAAACTTTTAGAAACAATAATCCAGGAAACAATTAGCAGTCACTTGGACAAGTGTGGATTGTTTAGAGAAAACCAGCACGGATTTGTTAAAGGCAAATCGTGTTGAACTAATTTGATAGAATTTTTTGATGAGGTGACAGAAAGGGTCGATGAGGGCAATGCAGTTGATGTGATGTATATGGACTTTCAAAAGGCGTTTGATAAGGTGTCACATCAAGGCTTGTCATCAAGATTGAAGCCCATGGAATAAAAGGGGCAGTAGCAGCATGGATACAGAATTGGCTAAGTAACAGGAAACAGAGAGTAGTGGTGAGCTGTTGTTTTTCGGACTGGAGGGAGGTGTACAGTGGTGTTCCCCAGGAGTCGGTGCTGGGACCACTGCTTCTCTTGTTATATATTAATGACTTGGACTTGGGTGTACAGGGCACAATTTCAAAATTTGCAGATGATAAAGCTTGGAAGTGTAGTGAACAGTGAGGAGGATAGTGATGGACTTTAAGAGGATACAGACAGGCTGGTGGCATGAACGGACATGTGGCAGATGAAATTTAATGCAGAAAAATGCAAAGTGATACATTTTGGTAGGAAGAATGAGAAGAGGCAATATAAACTAAAGAGCACAATTCTAAAAGGAGTACAGGAACAGAAAGATCTGTAAGTATATGTACACAAATCGTTGAAGGTGGCAGGGCAGGTTGAGAAAGTGGTTAAAAAAGCATACGGGATCCTGGGCTTTGTAAATAGAGGCATAGAGTACAAAAGCAAGGAAGTCATGATGAATCTTTATGAAACACTGGTTCAGTTCAGTTCTGGACATCACACTTTAGGAAAGATGTGCAGGTCTTATAGAGGGTGCAGAAGAGATTTACAAGAATGATTCCAGAGATGAGGGACTTTATTTATGTGGATAGATTGGAGAAGCTGGGGTTGTTCTCCATGGAACAGAGAAGGTTGAGAGGAGATTTGATAGAGGTATTCAAAATCATGAAGAGTCTAGATAGAGTAGATGCAACCTGATATGCAGGAAGTCAAGAATGTCTTATTAAATTCATGCCTTATACATAGGCCATCCTAGGAAACTAGCAAAAGCTGATACTGCCCCAGATAAGCTAATAGCTCAAAAACGGCCCTAAATATAAGCTTAGGAAAAATTAAAAAAAGCAATGGGACATGAGCTTGTAACTTAAATACTCTGTATGCCCAACATTCTTTCAGTCATTAGAGGGTGGAAAAGTCATTTACGATGTGAAATGGTTAAGAGGAGTGTAAGCCTTTGAAGGCGCAAGATTTATTTCAGAGACAAATCTGGGAAACCACACCCCCCAGAAAAAAATTGATTTTCACTCATGGTGTGCAGCCATGATCAATCACATCATCTTACAGCAGCAGCAACAACAGGACCCACAGCAGCACTGATTTTTGTCTGTGAATGTGGCAATGGACAGTTCCCCCAAATACCCAGATGGCTGGCATGTATGTTTATCTGCAGCAGGATTATAGTAAATAATTACATATGATGTGGAAGTATTGTTTCCAAAGTAAAAGAGCCAAATTAAAAAAGCCAAATTAAAAGTCGAAGAAAATACTTGGCTTCCAAACCCTAGCTAACTGTTCCCTGTACGTGAATACATGCATTTATCCACTATTTTGTGTGTAACTCTGTGGAGACACACAATAATAACTCTGTGCCACTTCAGCAGAAAAAAAACAAATCTAATAGTGTTCAGCATCTGAAACAGCCTGCTGACGTCAACAATCATTAAGGTGCACAATGGGTGTGATGTCAGCCCAGTGTCAGCATTATGAGCGTCCTGGAAATCTGGTATTGTTTAATCTAAGATAACATTACCATTCTCACACACAGCAAACCGAAATTAATGTTTTCTTTACTATTATTCCTTTATTTTATTACAAATATATCTTGTAACTGCACTGCTCCTTTAAACTAAACAGATCATTCCACATTGTGGCTTGATTATGGACTCCCCTTCCCAGCAAGCTTGGTTGTGTAAATTCCTCATACTAGTACATTAATAAAAAAAATTGTTCCACCTGGAATTTTCAAAGCAGCATGTAATAGTTCTGCCATAGACACATCACTGAAAAGAATGTAATTTTCTTATTGAAGAAATAGTTTTATTTTAAGGTGCTTTGCCTGCATAACAACGGGTACTGCAATTCAAAAGTAATTCATTGGTTGCGAAGCACTTCGAGATGTCCTGAGAACATGATGTGGCACTATATAAATGCAAGTTCTTTGTTTTTAAAAAAATTACCATAGTAACAGGAAAGCACACAAAAGTTCTCATTTCTATTTTTATATGCAAAAATAGAATCACACTTGAAAAATTGAGATGCCTCTATAAAGGAAAATTACTTTTGATGATGGTCTTGGAGCTCCAAATTGCAGTATCGTACAGAATAAAGATCTGTTAAATTCTTAACTTGTTACCAGTCCCATAATTTGCCATCTGATGGTCCCATAATTGGGCAGTGCAAATAGCTGAGAACAAAACATTTAATTCACATAATAAAATTTCAGTCAACAGCTGAGAATACTACAAAACATATTCTACTGCTAATGGTTTTGGACCATATCCATTAAAAACAGTTCCATCTCTCCAGAGAATTAGAAATTTCCCAAAAATATATTAGTAGGTACAGTACTGTATTCTACACAGTACAGTGGCTTCAGAATTTATTTTTCCCTTGATGAAATATTACTGCACAAAAGTACATCTTTCTAAAAAGTACAAGCTGTTCTATATTTCATAAACTTTTGTACACTAAATAAATACTAACTGTCAATTTAAATATCTGTGAGCAGGAATTAACACTTAGTTTCAGTATCAACACTTTTGATTACAAGTATTTCTAATGTTATTTATGTTTCTTTCTCAAATGATTTCTATAGTTTTAATTTTCCACAAATAAATTCATAGAGCTATGGTGACACAAGTTAGACCGCACTAAGTGTTCACATTAAACAAATGTGAGTTTGTTACATTACGTGACAAATGGAGATTATAAAAGCAAACACACAACAAATAAAGATATTCAGGATATTGCAACAACAGTGGTTAGGTCCTCAGGAACTACAGGTCTTTAGTAGTCTTACAATAAACCCAATAACATACCACTACCATCATGCTGTGCTTTTCCTTCAATGGATAGTGAAATCAACAATACATAAACTGATATTTTTAAATGAACAACAACTTGCATTTATATAGTGCCTTTAATATAGTAAACACAAGATTCCATAAATTTTTCCTTCAATTAGACACCAGCATAGGCAGATCCGGTGCATATGGAAGTCTGGAAACCTGCTTTTCTATTGACTTCACATTGTTTCTCTAAGTTACTGCACCATTCACTCAGATTGTTGGTCAGCATGTTCACATGTGGACTATCATTGTTATTTTTATCTATTTGATAATGATGCAAAATATGCAAAAAGGGCACTCTTCAAGCAATCACGGGCATCTCACTAGTAGAAGTGAAGTAAAGCAGTGTGCCAAAAATGAAGTTTTAGCTTCATTGTCCCTTTAATTTAATCAGAGTTTAAAAAGTAACTGCTTCCAAAATCATGTCCCCAGCCTACTTCAACAACACCTTGCATTTACATAGCACCTTTAACATACAAAAAACATCCAAAGGCTCTTCACAGAAGCATATGGGAAAAAATAGACAAAGTGCTATAGGAGGAGAGGAATGGTCAAATATGTGGGTCTTAAAGGAGGAGAAGGAGATGGAGGAGTTTAGGGAGGAAATTCCAGAGCATGGGGCCGAGGTAGTTGAAAACAGAGACGCCAATGATACAGCAAAGGGAGGGAGGATGCATACAAGTCCAGAGTCAGCCGAACAGAAAGTTTGGAGGGGAGGAGAAGGAAGCGGGGGGAAGTTAGTAAGGCTGCAGGAGGTTACAAAGAAGGGGAGAGGAGCGACAAGGCTCTGAGGGGGTTTAAACACAAGGATGAGACTTTTAATTTTCAGGAATTGAGGGACCAGAATGTAATGCAGGTCCGTAAGGAGAGCAGTGCTGAATGAGCGGGCCTCAATGTGGAATGTAATATGGACAGAGTATTTGATGAGTTGAAGTTTACAGAGGATGAAGGATAAGAGGTTGAGGCCGGTCAAAAGAGCACCAGAGCAGTCAAGTCTGGTGGCGACAAAGGAATGGATGAGGGTTTAAGCAGAAGATGGGCTACGGCAGAGCGGAGACAGACAATGTTATGACAATGGATGTAGGTAGCCTTTGTGATGGAGAGGATATGAGGTTAAAAACTCAGCTCAGGGTCAATTAGAATGCTGAGGTTACAAACAATTTGAGACAGAGGCCAGGGAGGGGAATGGAGTAGGTGGCAAAGGTACAGAGTTTGTGGTGGTGGCCAAAGATGCTGGCTTTGGTCTTACCAATGTTGAGCTGAAGGAAATTTCAGCTCATCCAAGACTGGGCAACAGGAATGGGAGGACACAGGAGAGAAAGGCTCGTGAGGAGCGAAGAGAAAGAATAAAGGAGATAGAAGTAATGGGCTCGGGTCCAGAGTGGCAGCCAAGATGTGCACGCGCATGGACACAGAGGGAATTCAGGTTACCTGGATACACTTGAATGCACTTTTGTTCAGTTTAGTGTCCGAGCAGATAGCTTTAGAGGAGGAGCGAAATGCATTCAAACAAAACATACTATGACTTGTTCAGTTATGTGTATGAACTTAGCTGGCAGTTCTTCAAAACCAAGGAGCCCCAGCAGCTATTTGGGGAGCTTTCAATTAGGCTGGACTGTTCAAATCACGCAGTCAGTTTGGAAATTTCAAAGGGATAGGTCAGACCATTTAGCTTCTACAGTTGGTAAGGGTACGAAAATAGGACGGATGTTTACAACACCGAAGGAGGCCATTCAGCCCATCAGGTTCAAACCAGTTCTTTGCTGGAGGTAGCAAAACTAATCCAACTGCTGCGTTCTCTCCCCACAGCTCTTTGCATTGGTCCCTGACTCACCTATTCCCTCTGGCAAAGCTTCCACGCTCTAACAACCCTCTGTGTGAAGAAATGTCTCCAAACTTTTCAGTGACCATTTTATGACCAACTGATAGCTTCTTGTCACTTACTTTCCAAACAAAGGAAATAGTCTTTCACTGTTGCCTCCATCAAAATCCATCATAGAAGAGATCGTGAGCGAGGGGGGGGAAGGGATAGGGAGCGAGGGGGGGGTGGGGAAGGAATAGGGAGCGAGGGGGGGGTGGAAGGGATAGAGAGCGAGGGGGGCAGAACAGCAATTCGAAGACAAAAATATCTTGTTGCTATCAGTTTTCCTGTTTCATGCATAACTTGGGATAATACAGATTAATTACTACATGTAGTCTTTGCTCACCATGAAAACGTGCAATCAATCACAAATTATTTCTTCATAAATTTACATTCATTCATTCACTGTGGTATAAATAACATCAAACATCAATGTTAAGTATCTTCACCACACGGACTACAGTGGTTCAAGGTGGAAGCTCACCACCACCTTCTCAAGGGAAATTAGGGACGGGCAATAAATGCTGGCCTTGCCAGTGACACCCACATCCCATGAATGAATAAAAAAAAATTTGGAGTATCAACCACCAAGGCCAGCACAAAAATGAAATAAAATTCACTTCCTAAAATTAAAAAAGTTTGTATCATAAATTAGAAAGGAACTTATTACAAAGCTGTAATATCATCTCAGGGTTCAGTTGACTTTTTACAAATTGCTCGTTTCACTCATGATCTCTGACCTAATTAGTCTACTGCCTTGCAATCACTCTCAGATCTCCATATTAAATATTGTATCTTCTGTCAATTGCTTTAATGCACATTAATTTCAGTTCAACTTATGATCCTTTAAATACTTGTACCTGTATGATCTGAAATTTTGTACATGGAATATGCTTAAAGAGAAGCATAAGCACCTAGGAAAGTCATCTATAAAATGGATCCTTAGGCCAGCATCCATTCTGATTCTAGATAAGATATGGAGGTGTCTGAACCAGAACAATTTACACAGCCACCATAAAACCATTTTGTCATGAAACTCCAGTGACTCATACCAAAGTTGTCAATATGTACATAATTTATGTCATTAACTGGATGTTGGAATAATCATCAAAACATAATTTGGAGAAGCATTAAGAAAATTCAGACCTACCCAGTTGTTGAAAAAGAAGAGCCACGCTTGTGCTCGTCACAGGAAGACCATCATACAAAGGAGTCTGAATCAATTGTCGATCTCCAGCTCCCAGTGAAAAGAGTTTCTATAGGAAAAAACAGTTAAAATATGAAATCAAAATAATATTCTTACTCAAATAAAATAAACAAAAGAGTAGTGGCTGATTGGGCTGAAGCAGTCAATTCAGCACTGTCCATTCGAAATCAATAGACAGCATAGAGATAAAACTCAAACTACTTCAATGAGGGTTTATACAGTTGATTTCAAAGGATGATGACTGTTTAAGACTATTACTTAAGTGGTAAGATGATCATGGGGTCCTGATTAACAGTAAATTGAAGCTATCGCAACAATGCTCGGTGGCAGTGAGTAAAGTAAATCAGATGTTGGGATTTATTGAAAGGTCAATATTGAGCCTAAATAGTGAAGTAATCCTACCACTTCATAAATCATTGGTGCGACTGCATTTAGAAAACTGTGTACAGTTCTGGTGGCTGCAGTCCAAATAAATATGGCAGCTACTGATGGAGGGATTGGATTATGACAAGCAATTACATAAATTGGGCAGTTTCTCACCGGAAAAGAGAAGGTTGAGAGGTGAAGATTGAAGTTTTTAGAATCCTAAAGGGCCTAGATATTGTAGACCATGACAATAGCTTGACAACAGAACCAGGGGACACGGCCAATGCTTGAAATTCAAAACTAATCTGCAGAAACATTATTTCAGTGAGCAAGTGGTAAATCTACGGTACAGGCTCCCCTGGAAGATGGGTGGAAGCAGATAATGTTGATTCATCCCAGCACAAATTTGATATTTCTTTCAGAAAATTCTATTTTGGGATACTGTATATGAGTCATTTGAGACATGACATGCAGTAAGTATAGCATGCTTGGGAGAAACAGGTGACTTCAGATTTACGGGGGTAAATATTAACCCCAAAAAACAGGTGGGTTGGGAGCAGGTGGGCAGTGAACATCACCATCCGCGGCAGGCACAGCGTGCACTTAAAGCCGGTGGGACGATATTTAAAGGGCCAACTGAGGTATTTAAAGATGCTCGTATTTTGTGGTTTGAACTACACAAGCCATTTTAACTGTTTCTGAACATATCTCCCGTGGCCTCTGAAAGATGCCTCGGAAACAGAGGCGAGTTGTAGCCGGCACCCATTTGGATCTTTAAACCAGTGATTGATGTGAAGAAAAGGTGAGTTTTTGCAGCAGGGCACTCAGTTCTCTCACCAAACCTTTGGCTGGGAGTTATTTGTATTTAGTCTGAGATTTCTTGGTTCACACTCAGAATTCTTATCTCACACATATTTACCTACATTTTGGACCCGCCCAAACTGACATCATCAGAGGTGCGCCACAAGGACCTGCAGAAGAGCAGAGAAGGGAAGAACGGAGGGGCCGAGGTCGGAGGCACTACCCACGTGAGAGGGTATAAAGACGAGGTTGAGCTTCATGGACCCCTCTGAGGAGCGGTGCCTACGAAGGCTCAGATTGAGTCGCAGGTGGCTGCAAACATCTGTAGGCTCCTTCATGCAGAGCTGCTCCCGGCTGGGCCTGGTGGCCACGCATTGCCCGTCACAGTTAAAGTCACCACTGCCCTCAACTTCTTCGCCTCCGGATCCTTTCAGGGCACCACCGGTGACATCACCAGGATCTCTCAGATAAGAGAGATCTGCACATAAGTGTATACGACAGGTCATGGAAGGCTTGTTTGCCAGGGTATCCAACTACGTCAACTTCCCCATCGATGACATCAGCCAGACTGAGAGGGCAGTGGGTTTCCTCTCTCTGGCGGGCTTCCCACGGGTACAGGGCGAAATTGATTGCACACACATAGCAATAGGAGGACCTCCACGTGAGCCAGGACTGTTCATCAACCAAAAGGGACATCAACTCCATCAATGCGCAGCTGGTTTGCGACCACCGGAAGAGGTTTCTGCATTTGTGTGCCAAATTCCCTGGCAGCTGCTATGACTCCTTCATTTTGATTGAATCCAACATCCCAGCCTTCTTCCATGCACAAGACAGACTTAAGACTCCTTGGAGACAAGGAATACCCCCTGCAGACGTGGCTCATAACACAGCTGAGAAACCCCACCAGCGAGGCACAGCAGCAGTACAATGACAGTCACATCACCACCAGGTCCGTCATTGAACAATCCACAGGAATGCTCAGGATTTTTTTCAGGCACCTGGATCGATCTGGGGGATCCCTTCAGTACTCACCGGTGAGGGTGTGTACAATAATATTCATATGTTGCGTCCTGCACAACATCGCACAATAGAGAGGGTTACAGGTGGATGAGGTCCCATGTGCTCATGAAGCAGCTGCCATCAACATTGAAGAGGAAGGGGAGGAGGAGGAAGAGAAGGAAGACGGGAGGGGGAAGGGGAGCAGGTGGTAGACTAAGAGGAGGAGGAGGAGCAACCCACTGGCAGACCTGGATGCTCGTGATGCCAGGCAGTCACTCATATTTGAGAGATTCTCATAAGGAGATCTGCAAAGTTAAGATAGTGAATGAAGTACCCAGACCATCTGGAACGACCACCTCCACCAACACCAGCCCCCGCTCCCTCCATTTGCACAAAACAGTCCTACAACCACACATACATCCATAGTAAACATGCCCAATGGGTGGCATCAAATCTTGCCGTTCATGATGAGGGACATGCAAGGGCGCTTTCACAAAAGAGACTCGAGAATGGACAAGATGTGGCAGTGATGGTGACAAGTATGACATTTATTGTGAATGTAACAAAAAACAAAAAGAAATGAAAAATATGACATTTAGTCAGACACCCTTGTGCATACCCTTGGTGATTACAAAACCTTCACCTTCCTCTTCCTACTTTCTACGGGGTGCATCCCTTGTGGCTTCAACAGAGGTAGTGGCAGGTTGCTCAGGTCCCTGCCATGACTGCTGAAATGCTCTCGGCCTACGCCCTCTGGGTTTTGGAGCCCATGAGGGCCCCTCCAAAGACTGCTCCACCTGCACCTATCCCGTCATCAGGAGAGGAGGCAGCATTGCAGATACAGTTGAGGAGGGAGGCAACGGGTGAGACGTAGGAGCGCTTTGAGTGGAGTCCCCACTTCCACGTCCCCTTTTGCCATCATCCCTCTCCAGGGCCACGGACACATCACTCCTGTGGTAGAGTAATAGGTACCCTAAGTCTGCACGGCCTTTGTCAGGGCCTGAATGGATTCGTTTGTGAGCCATGCTTGAAGCTCACTGGAGGCTGCCATTATCTCCATCGCAGGCATTCCCGCACTTACCTGCGCCACCATTCCACTAACGCTGGAGGTGGACTCCTCTATCCTCTCCGCTATTGTGGAGAGCGAGCGTGGCACATCTTCCAGTACGTCAGACAGGTGCATCTGTACCTCGATCATTCTCCTTCTCAAGGATAGCCCCCAGGGTTCAGCATTGGTGTCCAGCTGAGCAAAGCTTGGAGAGGAGTTCGCCCACCGACGCGGACTCTCCACAGCTGCCCCTGCCACCAGTATCTGCTCATGCTCACTTGTGTGTGGTGAACCACCAGGTGACAATCCAACTAACTCTCTAATAGGACCCACCAAGGTGTGAGTATCTGCGCTGGTGCATTGCTTGCTATGATGTGACAGTGCGCCCTCAGAGGCAGGGAGCTCCTGTGAGGAATTGCCCTCGTCCAGGTTGTCTGTTGCTTCAGCACTCCTTGAAGGCCGCTGCAAGAGAACATACAGCAATATTAAGAATCTTCACAGAAGTGATGTTGCAATGAGCATCCTGAGGTGTGCAACAGGTCAATCATTGGTAAAATCAATTCATGTTGTGTATGAGGGGTGTTAAAGTTGTGTCACCAGTTTGGGGTGCCAGTCTCGGCATCTCCGACGGCCAAGCATTCCTGCATCCAGCTGACCTTCAAGGCCTCCTCCTCTGCCCATGTCAGGGCCACTATTTGTGGTGGACCCCCCTCCAGTCCTACTCCTCTCCCGTGCATTTTGCGCTTTCTTCTCCTACAAGGGGAGAAAGAACAGATGTGTGAGTGAGTGAGGGTGACAGGGTCAGCTGATGGATGCATTGCTTTGGGTGAGGCAGCCTATGAAAGAGATGCATCAGAAGGTGAGTATCAGACAGATTCATAACATTGCATCGGGATTGGGGCGAGTGGGAATGGTCTGATCACAAATGGGGAGGTGAGGAAGTACACAGAGTGACGGCAAGTTGATAATGAGACTTAAGTGGTATGAGGAGTGATGTGATGGAGTAGACTTGGCAGGACAGTGTGAGAGGGGAGGTAATGTACACCATAGCATGTAGGTGAATCAGTAACTGTACTCACTTTTCCTGACCTGGTTAGGTCATTAAAGCGCTTCCTGCACTGCACCCACGTCCTTGCCAACGAGCTCCTGCTGCTCAGCTCCAGTGCCACCTCCAGCCAGGCCTTCTCGATGGCTGGCGCAGGACACTTCCTCCAATCAGCTGGGTAGAGTATGTCCCTCCTGCTCCTCACACTGGCCAGTAGCAACTCAAGTGAAGAGTCACTGAACCGGGCTGCTGGTTTCGTCCTTTGTTGCTCCATGTCTTTAAATTCCTTCTTTCTCCCTCAAAATCCATGGTTGCAATGTCCCTTTAAATACTCCAGCTCCCAGCACATCATTCGGGTGCTCAGTACACCCGCTGGGCAGCTTGGCGACGCAAAACCCGGAAGTCACATTAAGGGCCATCAATTTAGCTGTGATTGCTTGAGAAAACGCAAAAAAATTTTCCTGGTGTCCCACCCACGTACTGATCTAGCCACTGAGATCCCGCCGGTATATTAAAATTTACCCCATGGTTTTCAAAGCTTTCCACCAATGGGAGTATTCCTTGCCTGATGTCTGGGTCTGTTGTAGACTTATTGATAGAGATTGATTGCTATGATTAGTTAACAACTCCATTATTGTTGCATTATGCAATGACCAGGATGGTAGAACGCGAACTAGATACACAGTGATCCTTTTCTTCATCTAGCAATTCCTAAGAAATGCATGTAATTGCTTTAATGTGATTGAAGTCATTTCTTCAGGCTTCTTGTCAAATGTTGTGCACCATCCAATTTAATCACCCAGCCTAAGGTATAATGACATTTCAGATAGGTTTCTTCTGATTCCAACACCAATGCAGTTGCAAAATGAAAGCTATTGGAACTTAACTGGATTATAAACACTCCCCCTTGCATACTCCCCTACCACTTCAGTAACAGAATGCCCAGCCTTTGAATTTGATATCAACATATATTTATGTTTGTAAACAATTTTACAACACCAAGTTATAGTCCAGCAATTTTATTTTAAATTCACAAGCTTTCGGAGATTTTCTCCTTCCTCAGGCAAATGTTTCAAGATCTCCTTGAAGCCTACGCATTTATACATATTGAACAATAATACATGGTGTTTACAGACTGCCCCTGCAACTGCCTGTTGCCAAGGCAATCACCGTGTTCAGACAGAGAGGTGTTACCTGCAGAACCTCCGAATACACATTCAACAAAAAAACAAACAGGGAAAAAAAAACAGAGAAAAAAAAAACACAGAGAGAGGCAGAAACATCCGGAAGGCAGAGAGAGCCAGCAAATGACCCATTATATTAAAAACAGATAACATTTGTTCGCTGGTGGGGTAACGTGTAGCGTGACATGAACCCAAGATCCCGGTTGAGGCCGTCCTCATGGGTGCGGAACTTGGCTATCAATTTCCAAGTAATATTTATGTAGCATTTCTCACATGGAACAATACTGCAGAGCATTTTGCAAGGGGGGGCAGGTGGACACTAAGCAGGAATAAAATGAACTGAGAGGGAAAAGCTGAAGGCACATAAGAACAAAAGAAGGAGAAATAGGCCATACGGTCCTTCGAGCCTGCTCCACCATTCAATAAGATCATGGGTGATCTTCTACCTCAACTCCACTTTCCCGCCCGATCCCCATATCCCTTGATTCCCTTAGTATCCAAATATCCATTGATCTCAGCCTTGAATATAGGAACATAGGAACAGGAGTAGGCCATTCAGCCCCTCGTGCCTGCTCCGCCATTTGATAAGATCATGGCTGATCTGAATATACTCAACGACTGAGCATCCACAGCCCTCTGGGATAGAGAATTCCAAAGAATTCCACAGTCAAAGGGATACGTTTTAAGGAAATTTTTGAAAGCAGGTTAAGAGGTAACAAGGCACAGTGATCTTGGACTAGACTTCCAGAGAAAAAGAGCATAGCGTCTGAAAGATCACCTACAATGGTGGAGTGGAAGGAGCAGGAAAGAAGCAGTGCTCCAGAGACAAAAGAATAGAATGTGCTCACTTGTAAGAATGATTGATTCAAGTCTGTAGTATTTACATCCTAAACTGAAACAGTGCTGCAGATTCAATGGGAAGACTGCATGATGTAATTGCTGCCCAAATATCACTAACATAGCTAATTCATAGAATCTGCAAAATTCCCAGGTGAAAAACAGTCGAATAACCATAACCTAATCACAATGCATAAACTTGTCATGGATTAATAACATCTAATATAAAACAACTTGCATTTATGTAACATCTGTAGCATAGAAAAATCCAAAATCATAGGATATAGGCGTGATGAAAAGAGTCATTGAGCCAGGAAGTAAGAGGTTAAACAGGTGACCGAAGTCAGGGTCAAAGAGAAGGGTTTTGAGGAGGTTCTTTGAAAGGAGAGAAAGGTGCAAAGGCGTGGGGGGATGCATTGGAGGCCATAGTCAGAGGAAAGAAGTGTTTAGGATGAGATATTTATCGATCTCAGTCTTGAAAATTTCAAATGACCTAGCAACCACAGCCCAAGAGGTCCAAACTTCCACTACCCTTCATGTAAACAAGTGCGTCCTCATTTCACTCCTAAATTTCTTCGCTCTAATTTTAAGATTATGACCCCTTATTCTGGATTCCCCCACCAGACAAAATAGTTTCTCCATATCTAACCGACTGAATCTCAATCATTTTAAACACCTCGATTATAATCACCCCCTCAGCATTCCAATCTCAAGGGAATAAAGCCAAGTTTATGTAACCTGGCCTCATAAATTAACCCTTTAAGCTCCAGTATAGGTGAATCTGCACTATATATGGCCCTCTGCAACCAATATATCCTTCCTGAGGTGTGGTGTCCAAAATTGAGCAGTACTCCAGATGGGGTCTGACCAAAGCTCTGAACAACTGATGCTTCACTTTCTCCCTTTTGTATTCTTGCCCCCTTGAGATACAGGCCAACATTCCATTAGCCTTTTTGATTACTTTTTGTACCTGTCTACTAGCTTTTAGTAATTTTGGGTACATGGACACCCAAATCTCTTTGCTCCTCCACAGTTCCTACTTTCTCACCATTAAGAAAATATTTTGCTTTTTCTTTCCGGGATCCAAAGTGGATGACCTCTCACTTCCCCACATTGAACTTCATCTGCTACAGTTTTGCCCACTCACTTAGTCTGTCTACGTCCCTCTGCCCCCATTTGCACAACTTACTATGCCTCCTAACTTAGTGTCATCTGCAAACTTGGATATACAACTCTCTACACCTTCATCATTGATACATACGGTGAAAAGCAAATCACTGGAGACCACCACTTGTCACATCCTGCCAATCAGAGTACTTTCCCTTGATTCCTACTTTCCGTTTCCTACCGCTCAACCAATTACCAACCCATGTAATAAGGTTACCTGCGATTCTGCGCACTTTCATTTTTGCTAACAAAAGATCAGGAAGAGGAGGGAGCCAAGGATAGATCCTTTGTGTACCCCGGAGGTGTCGCTACAGGGGGGTGAAGAGAAGCTATTGCTGGAGATGCAGTGTTTGCGTTTGGATAGGTAGGAATGGAAGGGCAGTCCTACAGAGATAGACAACAGAGAAGGGCCTTTGGAGGAGGATAGTCTGGTGAACCACACTGAATGCTGCGGAAAGGTTTAAGAGGTCAAGGAGGTATAGTGCATTATGGTAATGTAGGGTGTTGTTTTTGGTCTTGACTATGGCCACCTTAGGGCTGAAAAGCGTAGAAGCTGGACTTGAGGGTCCATTACCTATCTCTTTAAATTACCCTCCCTTGCCTCCTCCACCCTTACCTCTAACAACAGATGCGAGGAGTTCATGGACTTCTTTGTCACCAAGAAAGACCTTCCATTCAGCTGCCACTGCTACTTTCTCCCCATGGCCTTGCCCGCCAAGCCATACCCCACTTATGGCCCCCTATCCCAGACCTGAACCCTTGTGTTTCTCTAGTTTCTCTCACATATCTTCATGTCCTCGCCGAGCTTATCATGTCCATGAGATCCACTCCTACTGCCTTGACCCCATCCCCATTAAACTTCTGACCACCCAACTTCCCCCATGCTATCTGACATTGTAAAAGGCTCCCTCTCTTCATGCACTGTCCCGCTCCCTTTCAAAACCAACATCACCTTCCTCCTCAAAAAAACAGCCCCTCTGTCCCTGTAAATTACGTCTCCATCTCCCTTTCTTATCCAAAATCTTTGAACATGCAGTTGTCTCCCAAATTTGTGCCCATCTCATCGCAACTCCCTGTTTAAATCTTTCCAATCAGGTTTACACCCCACCCACACCACCAAAATAGCCCTAACCAAAGTTATAAATAACATTCTCTGTAACTGTGACCATGGTGCATTGTCCCTCCTTGACCTCTCTGCATCATCCTCCAAGTTCCAGTTCAGTGAGATTGCCCCTGCTTGATTCCACTCTTGCCCTTCCAATCGTATTTAAATCATCTCCAGAAATGGATTCTCTTCCCGCCCCACACCGTTAACTCCCATCCTTGGTCCCCTCCTCTTCCTCATCTACATGCTGCCCCTTGGTGACATCATCTGCAGACATGGGATCACCTTTCACATATGCGCTGATGACACCCACCTCTCCAACATCCCTCTCAACCCCTCCACTGCTTCTATGCTGCCAGATTGCTTGTGCATCATACAGTCTTGGATGAGCCACAATTTCCTCAGCTAAACATCAGGAAAATCAAAACCACTGTCTTCACACCTCAAATTCCACCGACTCCATCACCTTCCTGGCTACCGACTCAAGCTGAATCAGATTGTTCATAACCTCAGCATCCTATTCAACCCAGATGTGAGCTTCTGACCCCATATCCTCTCCATCATAAAGACTGCCTATTCCCACCACTAACATTGTCCGCCTCCTCCTTGACCTCAGCCCATCTGCCGTTGACACTCATCCATGCCTCCCATCCTCCACCCCCTGCAAACTTCAACTCATCCAAACTTTGCTGCCCATGTCATATTCTGCACCAAGTTCCACTCACCCATTACGCCTGTCCTTGCTGGACTACTTTCCCCTAATGTCAGTCCCAGTCCCCTAATCCTCACCAAGTCTTGTACATTTAGACCTGCGCAACCTTTTAAACACTATAACGTTAAACCTGTCATTCCTAAAAAATGTCACAATATCACAGCAATAGCATTTATTTAAGAGTTGTTAATTTGCCTCTTCCAATTTTCTCTCCTTACCTCTTTTCTTCTGAGAGCACTCTGTGATGTTGGCATACAGTTTCAACTGCAGGAGCTATCATTGCTGAGCAATGTTCTGTCCTTACCTGGTCTCTATACATGCACAATTCCAACAGAGATTTCCAATAGCAGTCAAGATTTTATCCATTACTAGCTTTGGGATCTGATGACAATTGCTAGGTTGAATAGGTCAGGACCATGCCATGTGTTATATTTTCACAGGAATCCCACACTTAAAATTTTCCTTTTACAAAACAAAAAAAAAAAGTCTATATAGCTGGTAGGAATAAAACAATTACTTTGTTGTTCCAGGTTTACTTTAAAATTCCTTTACCAAATTTGCTCGATTTCATCAGTGTACAATTTGTGTGTATTAGCAGCCATGCCTTTTCATGCAAGCAAATGGTTGTGCAGGGTCAGGGATTTCCTCTGAGTGCCCAACAATGCCAGGTTTAAATCCTTGAGGGGCTTTTTTTTAAAAAAATAGGTTTTTCTAATTTTTTGAAATAAAATGTAAGAGCCGGAAGGTTAGTCTAGAACATTGGTTAGGCCACAGCTTGAGTACTACATACAGTTCTGGTCACCATATTACAGGAAAGATGTGATTACACTAGAGAGAGTACAGAGGAGATTTTGCCATGGCTGGAGAATTTGAGCTATGAGAAAAGATTGGATAGGCTGGGGTTGTTTTCTTTGGGACAAAGGAGGCTAAGGGGAGATTTAATTGAGGTGTATAAAATTATGACGGGACTAGAGTGGATAGGGAGGACCTATTTCCCTTAGCAGAGGGGTCAGTGACCAGGGGGCATAGATTTAAAATAATTGGTAGAAGGATTAGAGGGGAGCTGAGGAGAAATTTTTTCACCCAGTGGGTGGTGGGGGTCTGGAACTCACTGCAGAAACCCTCAACTCATTTAAAAAGTACTTGGATGTGCACTTGAAGTGCCGTAACCTACAGGGCTACGGACTAAGTGCTGGAAAGTGAGATTAAGCTGGATGGCTCTTTTTCAGCCGGCATGGACACAATGGCTTTCTTTTGCGCTGTAACTTTCTATGACTCTATGAAAACAAGTAATAGAAACCTAATTTAAAGTTACTTAAAATTCTTTCACACCAAGTTTGCTACTTACACTAAAAATATACCAAAACAATCTCAGAAATTGGGGCTACATTGGGAATATTTTTATTTTTATTTTGTTACAGCTCTTTTGTCTTGATTGTGCATTTTAACGTGGTATTTTGTAATACAAATCAACTGTGAATAACAACTTAAGGAACATTTAACAGAGGGTATTTATTACTTTTGAGAACACACAGGAAAATGTTTAAAGCTATACAGGAACAATTCAGTAAATGGATCAATCAGGGTTTGGAGCCTGCCTCTTATTTCATACACTTCTGAGACGCTGTATTCATTATTCCTCCATGTCCTTTTACCTTTCTGATTGAGTACCTGGGGAATGACGTTCACATGGCCTCTGTGGATCACTCCCTCCCAATTTATATTATGATCGCTCTCTCCCTGCAGGCCTGCTGGAGACCAATTCATGGGATTGAAACTTGATGTCATGATGCAAATGCATGCCACATCATGGGCACGGAGGCGAGGTGGGCATTTAAATGGTGAAAAACTGGTTCTGTTCACCTTCATGCTAGCATCAAGACTCTGTTTTGCATCCAAACGCAAGCCAGCAGAGGCACAGAATCAGCACACAGCCACCAAAGGAGGCACCTAATCTGACGACACATCATAAGAGTGGGTCTCCGATGCTGCTGAAACTCCAGACATTTCCTCACTGCATGGTGGAAGAACTGCACATCTGCTGTCAACATCATTCACTCAAGGTAAAGATTCTTATACTCACTCAGTAGCCCTCTGCTTGGTAGTAACACATCAAAGATTGGCCTGGATCTTAATTTTCTAATTTAATTTTGCGCTGGATACTCAACAGGAACTTAATTAAGACTTTCTAAATTTATTTCACAAAGAACCATTAGATGAAACTCTCATCCACGCTGAACGCGATTAAACTCAGGTTCTTACACTGAAAGATGAGTGTAACCCACTACATTTTGACTCAATCCCTGTATAAATCTGGGTTTTCGATTGAGTGAATAGTAGCCTTGAAAGTAATTTATTCACCAATGCAAACCCAGTTTGTTTGAACATCCTTGCACCTCCAAAACGGGCAATGGGAGCCAGAAGAAGAAATTGGTAAATAATAATTTAAACTTTTTTTTTGATAGTAAAAAAAAAAGGTTAAATATAAGAGAGAAAGAGAACGGGAAAGAGGAACGTATTGAAAAAAAAGTTGCTTAAAATTTCCTCAGATGTTCTCCCAATCAGCTGTTATAACTTTGGTGGAAGGTGTTGGCTAGGGGCTGCGGTGACCTGAGACGTCGGCAGCTGATATACACAGGCAGGAATGACTTTTGAACTAAAGTAACCTGAGTTCAGTCCTGGCCTTAGCTGGCTGGAACCGGTTTGAATTAACCAAGTTTTGTGAAAGACAAAGGAAATGTGATAAGACGCAAGTCCTTATTTAGAAAAGGAGTAATGAGGTAATGCTACCTAAGTCCTTGGGACAGAGCCAATGAGGAGAAGACCCAGGCAAAAGCGAGCAGGCCTAAACCAAACGGAGAGAGACAGCACAGCTTGAAGAGATAAGATTCAGAATAAGAATGAAGGATCTGGGGCATGGAGCCAGAGCGAAGACTCCGGACACCAACCATCGCGGAAGTGGAAGACCCTATGTCAGGGACGTAGAGACGACGTTGAAAGAGAGAGAGAACGGAATGCTGGCCAGCGTCAGCTCTCCTTTTCGGGTATTATCCTTTATATTCTGTGACCGCTCAGGGAGTGTCAGAGAAACCTAGTGGGTGTGCGTTTAGATCTTAGTTTGGGTACAAGACTGTATAACCTGGTGTAAACTGCATGCCTATATCTAACCAGATGTATAAGCTATATGTATATGATCTAACGGTGTGAATAAAGTGAATTGAGAGTTAAGAGAGAATTGACTCTTCTCTGTGTACTAAGCCAGTAACTGTAACTGGTCAACAAAGGTCAGCAAAAATCCTACTTAAGTGGTGTATCTGGGGTTTCCACCAATCTTCTGCTGAACTTATAGTAGCCGATTGGAAGAAACCCTGAGGAAATTTCCGACGAGGATTAACAAAGGGGACAGAATTAAAATGTTTTAAAACTTTTACTTTTAGTTCAAATTGTGTTTAAGTGCTTTTTTTAGTTGCATTGGGTTACACGGTGTGCGGATATTACACAGTGTGCTGAGAGTTCGGTAAGTGTGGGAGTTTGGTGAAGTGGGGGAAGGAGGTGCTGCTTTGCCTTGCTTTTCCATACTTTTCCTGCAGAGCGGTAGTGGACCTGAGAGTAGAAGACTGAGATTGTGGAATAAAAGCAGCAGCAGACCTGCACCAAGAGACAACTACTGTGCGACATCACAGGGACTTTACTCCTGGACCTAAGATAAATAAGAAGCAAAAAGTAATCCAAGTGGGACGTCACCAAGGAAGAGGTAAGTGATTGGCTGGTGAGTATTTTCCTGCTGAATTTGTCTAAGGTTAGAGTTTGTGGATTCTCGGGTCTCTGTTGTGTAGTGGGGGACTGCTGTTCAGCAAGGGCCCTTGAGTATACCTTTTAATTGAAGTGAAATTGGTTGGATTCATTTAATTTGAATTAATTAGTTAAAGGGTAAGTCATGTCAGGACAGCCCAGCCCGTGTTATGCTCCTCCTGCTCCATGTGGGAAATCAGGGACCCTTCCGGTGTCCCTGACGACCATGTGTGCGGGAAATGTATCCAGCTGCAGCTACTGACAAACCGCATTGCGGCACTGGAGCTGTGGATGGATTCATTAAGGAGCATTCGCGATGCTGAGAACGTCATGGATAGCACGTTTAGTGAGATGGTCACACCGCAGGTAAAGGTTGTCCAGGCAGGAAGTAATTGGGTGACCACCAGGCAGAGTAAGAGGAGCAGGCAGGCAGTGCAGGGGTTCCCTGTGGCCGTCCCCCTCTCAAACAAATATACCGCTTTGGATATTGTTGAGGGGGATGACTTATCAGGGGAAGGCAGCAGCAGCCAACTTCCTGGCACCAGGGGTAGCTCTGCTGCACAGGCTGGGAGGAAAAAGAGTGGAAGAGCTATAGTGGTAGGGGATTCTATCGTAAGGGGAACAGACAGGCGTTTCTGTGGCCGTAAACGTGACTCCAGGATGGTTTGATGCCTCCCTGGTGCCAGGGTCATGGATGTCACTGAGCGGCTACAGGGCATTCTCAAGGGGGAGGGTGAGCAGGCAGAGGTCGTGATCCACATTGGGACCAACGACATAGGTAGGAAGGGAGATGAGGTCCTGCATCAAGAATTTAGGGAGCTAGGTAGCAGATTAAAGAGCAGGACCTCAAAGGTTGTAATCTCTGGATTACTCCCAGTACCACGGGCTAGTGAGTATAGAAATAGGAGGATAGAACAGATGAATGCGTGGCTAAAGAGTTGGTGCAGGAGGGAGGGTTTCAGTTTCCTGGATCACTGGGCCTGCTTCTGGGGAAGGTGGGACTTGTACAAGTCGGACGGGTTGCACCTGAACCAGAGCGGGACAAATATCCTTGCGGGGAGGTTTGCGAGCACTGTTGGGGGGGGTTTAAACTAACTTGGCAGGGGGATGGGATACAGAGTGGAGCTACAATAGGGGGTGATGTGCAGCCAAATATAGAGAAAAAAACAAGTCAGCTTGGAAGACAGGGCAAATATGTACGGGCAAGGCTGGATGGCATCTATTTTAATGCAAGGAGTCTTGCGAATAAGGTGGATGAACTGAAGGTGTTGATAAACACATGGGAGTATGATATTGTTGCTGTCACAGAGACATGGTTGAGGGAGGGGCAAGACTGGCAGCTCAATATTCCGGGGTACAGAATCTTCAGGTGAGACAGAGGGGGAGGTATAAGAGGAGGGGGGGTCGCAATATTAATTAAAGAATCAATTACTGCCATAAGGAGGGATGATATATTAGCAGGTTCCTCTAATGAGGCCATATGGGTGGAGCTTAAAAACAAAAAGGGGGCAAGCACTTTGATGGGAGTGTACGATAGGCCCCCAAACAGTCAGGGGGAGATAGAGGAACAGATCTGTCGGCAAATCTCAGAAAATTGTGCAAATAATAGGGTAATAATAGTGGGGGATTTCAACTTCCCCAATATTAACTGGGATACTCAGAGTGTAAAAGGCTTAGAGGGTACAAAATTCTTAACGTGCATCCAGGAGAGCTTTTTGAGCCAGCATGTAGAAAGTCCTACAAGAGAGGGGGCGGTACTGGACCTAATTCTAGGGAATGTGGCCGGCCAAGTGGAAGAAGTGCTAGTAGGTGAGCACTTTGGTGACAGTGACCATAATTCGGTGAGATTTACGGTGGTCATGGAAAAGGACAGGGAGGGGCCGGAAATAAAGGTTCTAAATTGGGGGAAGGCCGATTTTAATAGGATAAGGCAGGATCTGGCCAAAATGGACTGGGATCAGCTGCTTGTAGGAAAATCTGCATCGGAGCAATGGGAGTCTTTCAGAAGGGAGATTGAGACCATACAATGGCAACATGTTCCCGTAAAGGTCAAGGGTGGTTCCAAGAACTCCAGGGAACCTTGGATGTCAGGGGATATACGAGAATGGATTAGGAAAAAAAGGAGGGCTTTTGGCAGATACAAAAGGCTAAAGACGGAGGAAGCCCTAGAGGAGTACAAAAAGTGCAGGGGGATACTTAAAAAAGAAATTAGGAGATCAAGGAGGGGCCATGAAATAACACTGGCGAGCAAAATAAAGGAAAATCCTAAGATGTTTTATAAGTATATTAAGGGTAAGAGGATAACTAGGGAAAAAATAGGGCCCATTAGGGACAAAAATGGCAATGTGTGTGTGGAGCCGGCAGATGTAGGAGGGGTTCTAAATTAATTTTTTGCATCTGTTTTCACTATGGAGAAGGACGATGTAGACATAGAAATACGGCAGGGGGACTGTGATATACTCGAACATATTAACATCGAGCGGGAGGAGGTATTGGCGGTTTTAGCAGGCCTAAAAATGGATAAATCCCCAGGCCCGGACGAAATGTATCCCAGGCTACTGTGTGAGGCAAAGGAGGAGATTGCGGGGGCTCTGACACATATATTCAGAACCTCTCTGGCCACAGGGGATGTGCCAGAGGACTGGAGAACCGCTAATGTAGTACCATTATTCAAGAAGGGGAGTAGGGAAAAACCGGGGAACTACAGGCCAGTGAGCCTAACATCAGTGGTAGGAAAATTATTGGAAAAAATTCTGAAGAACAAAATTAGTCTCCACTTGGAGAAGCAAGGATTAAATCAGGGATAGTCAACATGGCTTTGTCAAGGGAAGATCATGTCTGGCTAATTTGATTGAATTTTTTGAGGGGGTGACTAGGCGTGTGGATGAGGGTAACGCAGTGGATGTGGTATACATGGATTTCAGTAAGGCCTTCGATAAAGTCCCCCACAGGAGACTGGTCAAGAAGGTACGAGCCCATGGAATCCAGGGTGCCTTGGCACTTTGGATACAAAACTGGCTTAGTGGCAGAAGGCAGAGGGTGATGGTCGAAGGTTGTTTTTGTGACTGGAAGCCTGTGGCCAGTGGGGTACCACAGGGATCGGTGCTGGGTCCCTTGCTGTTTGTGGTCTACATTAACGACTTGGATATGAATGTAAAAGGCATGATCAGTAAGTTCGCTGATGATACAAAAATTGGTAGGGTGGTAAATAGCGAGGAGGATAGCCTCAGTCTGCAGGACGATATAGATGGGTTGGTCAGATGGGCGGAACAGTGGCAAATGGAATTTAACCCGGAAAAGTGCGAGGTGATGCACTTTGGAGGGACTAACAAGGCAAGGGAATACACAATGAATGGGAGGACCCTAGGCAAGACAGAGGGTCAGAGGGATCTTGGTGTGCAAGTTCACAGATCCCTGAAGGCGGCGGAACAGGTAGATAAGGTGGTAAAGAAGGCATATGGGATACTTGCCTTTATTAGCCGAGGCATAGAATATAAGAGCAAGGAGGTTATGATGGAGCTGTATAAAACACTGGTTAGGCCACAGCTGGAGTACTGTGTGCAGTTCTGGTCGCCACACTACAGGAAGGATGTGATCGCTTTGGAGAGGGTGCAGAGGAGATTCACCAGGATGTTACCAGGGCTGGAGCGCTTCAGCTATGAAGAGAGACTGGGAAGATTGGGTTTGTTTTCCTTGGAGCAGAGGAGGCTGAGGGGGGACATGATTGAGGTGTACAAAATTATGAGGGGCACAGATAGGATGGATACGAAGGAGCTTTTTCCCTTCGTTGAGGGTTCTATAACAAGGGGACACAGATTCAAGGTAAAAGGCGGGAGGTTTGGAGGGGATTTGAGAAAGAACTTTTTCACCCAGAGGGTGGTTGGAGTCTGGAACTCACTGCCTGAAAGGGTTGTGGAGGCAGGAACCCTCACAACATTCAAGCAGCATTTGGATGAGCACTTGAAATGCCATAGCATACAAGGCTACGGACCAAATGCTGGAATATGGGATTAGATTAGACAGGGCTTGATGGCCGGCGCGGACACGATGGGCCGAAGGGCCTCTATCCATGCTATATAACTCTATGACTCTATGACTAATATTGCAAATTATAAAGCTGTCCCTGATGCTGGAGTAGCTTTTCTAATGTAATATATTGACATTTATTTTGGGATCACAAATGAACCAAAAACAAACAAAAATGGTTGGCCTAGGAACCCAGGAATTTTCTTAAACTTGTTGGTTTTCTACAAATTAAATATTATCAGAGAATTGTACCCAACTAAAACATGCATTAAATTAGTATTAAAAACAAGCTTACAACAATGCTCAAAAGCATTTATCCGATTCAAACTTGGAAAATTCCCTCTGCTCGGCCTGAGCAGCACCCCCAGCAGCACAAGCGTGACATTACCCATTTCCACACTGGCCGATTTGTGCTTAATTCTGGATAGTTTTGTGCTGGATACTCAACGGGAACTTAGTTGAGACTTTCTAAATTTATTTCACAATGGACCATTAGATGAAACTCTCATCCAACAAGCTGGACGAGATTAAACTCGGGTTCCTGCACTGAAAGATCTGAGTGTCACTCACTACATTTTGACTCAATCCCTATATATATATTTATCTGGCAACAAAGATAAAACTATGCTTCCTTTTTGCATAAAAAATAAGTTCACTGTAAAAATTTACCGTGCTCTTCATGAATTTATTTAATAAAACGTATTGATAGGTCTTTACTTAAATCAAACCATTTAATAACTTTCTGGTAACGTACTGAATTCTTATTGTATTCCTGGGATGATACAGGGAATTTGTTGAGAATACATGTTGCAAGTACACCTCTCCTGGGCCAGTCATCTTTTTTAATGGGACAGGGAATAAACATCCTTGAAATGGCTGACCATTCCATCCTCCTGCGCAGTCTCTTCTCCATGGTCCACCTCCACAAGCCCACTCTTACATGGTTCCATTCCTTCTTGTTCCAAATAGCTCATCTCCAGCAATGGCTTCTCCTCCTGCCCTCAGTCAGTCAACTCCAATATACCCCATCCTCAGCACCCTGCTTTTCCTCATTTACATGTCCCTTGATGACTGTATACCATAGGCATGGACCAGTTTACATATGAAAACAAACATCCAGCTCTACCTCTCCACAACTACCCTTCACTCCATGACCATCTGTATGTTATCAGACCATTTGTCTGACACGAAGTCATGGTTGAGTCAGAACTTCCTCCAATTGAACAGTGAGAGAAATGAAGTCAACTTGTCCTGCTTCTATAATAGCTCTATCTTTACTCCTGACTCCATTACCCTCCCAGGTTGCTCAATCATCTGGGATGATGCACAAGCTTGGCCTGAACTGTGCTTCAAACTCCATGTTCTATTTATCACCAAGACCACATACTTCCACCTCCATAATGTCCATCTTTTTGCTCACCTCATTTCCACCGCAGCTGAAACCTATATCAACGCTTTCCTTATTTTACCTTCTATTTCAACAGCATCTTCACTGTTCTCCCTAGCGCCATCTTACACAAACTCCAACTTTTATCCCAATCGGCCATCACAATCTTGCCAATTTCCATTTTCTCACTGCTGCCCGCCACCCCCCCCCCCCAACCAAAATCAAATACAGAATCCTTGGCCTCATTTACAAGTCATTCCAAGATCTCTCACCCTACTTCTGCAACCGCTTCCAGACCTATATCACACTCCATGTCCTTTGGTCCTCCAACTCTGGCCTCCTGAGCACCTCACTTCCCTTTGCCCAACCATCTATAGACAGCATTAAGCTGTCTCGACCATAACCACTAAAACTTACTCCCTAAATCCCATCATCGTACTACTTTTCTTCCTGTTTATAGAAGTCTCCTCAAAACATTTTATAAGATATTAAGGGGAACGGATAGGGTGGATAGAGAGAAACTATTTCCGCTGGTTGGGGATTCTAGGAGTAGGGGGCACAGTCTAAAAATTAGAGCCAGACCTTTCATGAGTGAGATTAGAAAACATTTCTACACACAAAGGGTGGTAGAAGTTAGGAACTCTCTTCCGCAAACGGCAATTGATACTAGCTCAACTGCTAAATTTAAATCTGAGATAGATAGCTTTTTGGCAATCAAAGGTATTAAGGGATCTGGGCCAAAGGCGGGTATATGGAGTTAGATCTGTGATCTAACTCCATAATGGAAATGAGGTGAGCAAAAAGATGGACATTATGGAGGTGGAAGTATGTGGTCTTGGTGATAAATGGAACATGGAGTTTGAAGCACAGTTCAGGCCAAGCTTGTGCATCATCCCAGATGATTGAGCAGGCACGAGGGGCTGAATGGCCTACTCCTGTTCCTATGTTCCTATATATTTTTGGCCATGCTTTCAGTCAACTCTCCTAATTCTTCTGCTACAGCTCCATATCTGTATCTGCTTTTCTATCTGTTACTAATGCTTTGAAGAGAAACATTTAAGTGCACAGTTTGTTATTTTCATTTATTCAGTTTTCATGAGCAGAATTCCATAAGCTATATTTAGACAATATATTCTCAGAGGTCAGCAGAGTCTTCCGTGCAATACTAGAGGATAAACTTTAGCTGCAACACACTGACACAGCTTCTTTGCAAGTCAGAGCCAATGATCTGCGAGGCGTCATTTTTCAATTAAACAAATCAAATCAATCGTGCTGTCAGTCATGATGCCAGACAAACAAATGGAACATCTACCGGACAAATTTTAATCACAGAAACAATGAATCAACAAGATTAACTGCATTGTGTCAGTCAGGTGAGGATTATGTCAGCATTATTGCTTAGTACATGTGTGATTTCTATCTTTTCCATCTCACCAGCTAAACATACAAAGAGTATTTTAGCTTTAGCAAAGCATTCAGCAGATGACAGGGCTTCCAATTTTGTACTGGAAAAGTAAACATCTTGTATATTATGAATTCTCCATAAATAGCTTTTACAAATAATAAGCTTTAATAATCAAAATTTCTGAAATACTAAGGGTTTGTACAACAAGTTTTTGGAATGATGCAATACATTTATAAATGTTGGCCAAAGCAACAATATTTCTGCATTTGCTATTAAAATACTGCAGTCAATAAATTTTTGTTTTATTGTACCCTGGGACTAAGGAGTCTTCCATAATTATCACCTTTTTCACAAAGTATTGAATATTTTTATGGTTACCCCTCCCAAAAAGCACACTGCAAAATAATAATTTGAATATATATTTTTTTAAAAAGCAGACGAAGTATTATCCTCTCTTTCCCTTCCCCAAGAATTCTGTCCATTCTTGTAAAAACAATTATGATGCTGAAATGCAACAAAATTAGACAAATGTTTTTAAGTTACTTTACCATGTTATGCTATATTTTTGAAACTAAGATAAAGAAATCCTTTAGAAATCTGTTCCTAAAAGTGTGTTCCTGGGTATCAAGCCAACACCATATGCTGTTAAAAATGAGACCATCTCCAAATAGTGGTCTCACTGTATTTTCACTTTATGTCAGCTACAGTTGAGTTGTGTAGAACTATTGGCTACAGGTCAATCTTGCAAATTCTGCAATTATCTGAAGTCCAGGATCATGAAACATGAATGTGGAAAAACAAAGGTCAGTTTTCAGAATAAGGGTTTAATTTTACATTTGAGACAGCACTGCACTTTCAGTTTAGTGTATGCAATTCAGCAAAGTTTACCTTAGCCCACACGAAGAGGAGCGAACTCCACTGATTAATCACAATTCTCCCATACCAGTGGAAGCAGACACTATAACTAGTCTAACCACAGAAGATCAATTTTTAAGAATTCAAAGTAGAGAAGGTATTAAATCTCTTTTATAAGTATAATGCCACAAGTTGATGAAGCTCCATAGCGGAAAGGCTCTACTCTGTGCCATCATATGGCACCAGCCTTAAGTTTACTGTTCAGTAACATCATGAATAGAAGGCTGTAGATTCCCAAGTCAATTAGCAGACAAAAAACATTTTTTCCAACTTTTTAAGAAGGTGCATAAAGTAGTCTTTAGTGTCTGCACATGACTTTTTCCATAGAAAAAGGAAGATTTAAAGAAAAGATTACAAAATTTTGTCCCCCAGGATCCATCCACCTTTTTGTCCCTCCCTGCTGAATATGTTATGGCTGGTGGAGTGGTGAAGGACAACTGTATCGCAAGCACTTCCCCAGTGCTCTAAGTTAACATGCAGGATCCTCAGTTGGGCATCACAGATAATTAGCAAGTGGTAACCTTTCCTGTTGATGAAAGGGACAGGCTCAAGCAGAGCCTTCAGTCGCACGTGGGTCCCATCGTTAGCCCCTTACAATCTAGAAAAGCCAGAAATTCTGTGGAAATTGATGGAGCCGTCTCTTTTCTATGCAGGGGACATGTTGTATTCAATGAAGTTGGATGCCCTGCAGAAGAGTCCATCTGTCACCGGTTGATTATCGATCCTCACAATTCCTTGACAGGTGTACAGAGGTCTCCAGCACCTGACTGGAAGGAACTATATCCGTAGACACTGAGGGCCATTGTCACCTTTATTGTCACTGACAAGGCCCTGCGGGAATTAGATGGCTGATTCATGTCTCCATGGAGCATCTCACAGAGGTGGTCAATTTCTTCCTTGGTGAAGCGCAGTCTGCGCACGCACAACTCCTCCGTCAGTGCCTCAAATGACATTCATTCCCTGTATGGTCATAGTTCAGTCTCCAGCCATAGTGCCTCAAGCAACGCACCTGCTCCCTCTGCTCCTGCTCCAGGGATCCATGATAATCAAGAACAGGGGAATGTCCACTGGATAGGCCATTACAATGCTTTCACCTTCCTAACACATAGAAAGAGGTGGGGGTCCTGAAATTAATTGTTTTTAGCCACGAACAGGACTCTGGATGGCAAAACTGGGAAGAAAATACTGTCAAAACCGAAAGAATTATTAAAAGAAAACTGAATACATGTTCCAGACGCTGGGGTATGGCTCCACAGCTTTAATGGTCCCTTTGTTGGCCTCCCAGGCTGAGAGTCATATGAGGGTCATAAATCACATCAATGCCAACTCACTCGTGTAATAAATTGGATAGCCAAAGGGTAGAATACTAGAGCCTAGTTTTCAGTTGCTTCCAAGCCTTTATTCACAGAGATCCACATTACACCCACACCACACCCTAGATCAGCTCTCTTATAAATGGATGAGAGTTCCCAATTGTTACACACCACCCGAGTACAATTAACACTAATTGATACAAATCACATGGATACAATTCACAACACGCACCATTATTTTTCAGTCTAAGTGGCTGTGGTGCAAATAATGATGTAATTCCAGCAATTGGCGATTGCCATTGACTGCACTGGAGGGCTGAGCGACGAGATTTAACTTTTATAGGCTTAGATGAGGCTATCAGCAGAGAAGTGCAAATATCCCAGCAAATTATGGAGCAAAGCAAATAATGGCATAACTTGCTCCATTATTTCCTGGAACTTTTACGTATTAATAATGGTGCATGCCGTTAATGCATCATTACTATGGCACAAGGTTCAAGCAACTTCAGGCCAATCAAGTCTCTGAGCAGACTACCTTAGCAAAGGAATAGTTAAGTTGTTTCACACTTTAAATTATCTAGAAAAATAGCCATGTTTTTCTTACCTGAGATCCGCCAGCAACTGGCACCAAACACGTAAAAAGATTGGCAATCACATTTTCCAAGTTCACATTGAGACTGTCGACATACACCGTATAAATGAGGCCAAGGCAAGCCTAAAAAGTGAGGGTAGTGGTTAATTTTCACATAGCTCATTTCAAAAATCTTCTCGAAAAACAATATCAAATGCCAAGTACAACCCAATTTGCATTTATCTTAACCCTTAACCCTGTCCTAAACAGAAATTAACCTAGCTCTTTCTTTAAAAAAAATGATTGACTGCAAGTCTTCCACACAGCCACAAATTTGTTGGGGGGGCGGGGGGGGAAACCATTTTACTCCAGTATTGTTTGTTAACCGGCACCTAACCAGAGTTTTGTCCACTTATCACTACCATCCAATTTTATTGTTTTGCATCCAATTCATTAATTTTCTATTAATTCTGTGTACTTTAATCTTTTTAATACGTCTCACTACTTGAACTCCCATTCCACTGCTTATGGACAAAAATATTAAAAATGTGTTCACGACAAAATTACAAATAGGGAAGGCCATTCGGCTCATTTTGGTATGTCCCTCGAGATAGATCCTACAGTCCCACCATCATGGCATCCAACCGATTCCACGGTTTTCGGGTTCATTAGTCTACCCCAAGATCCATTCTACGGGTTGGTCATTCTTTGTGTGAAGAAGAACTTTCTGATATCAATCCCAAATTTGCATTTTACTATTTTGAATCAGTGTTCCATCTTCCTGTCATGTTTTGGTTTGAATTAGTATTCTGAATTTAGCTTTACAATTTAGTATCTTGTATATCTCCATACTAAATTGCATCAAGTCCCGTTCACCCATCACCCGTGTTCACTAAACTATATTGGCTCCCGGTCCGGCAACGCCTCAATTTTAAAATTCTCATCCTTGTTTTCAAATCCTTGTTTTCAAATCCCTCCATGGCCTCACCGATCCTTACTCTGTAACCTCCTCTAGCCTTAAAACCCTCAGAGATCTCTGCGCTCCTCCAATTCTTGCCTCTTCCACTTCCCCGATTTTAATCGTTCCACTATTGGCGGCCATGCCATCAACTGCCTAGGCCCTAAGCTCTGGAATTCCTTCCCTAAACCTCACTGCCTCTCTCTCCTCCTTTAAGATCCTCCTTTAAACCTACCTTTGACCAAGCTTTTAGTCACCTGTCCTAATATCTCCTTATGTGGCTCGGTTTCAAATTTTGTTTGATAATGCTTATGAAGTGCATAGGGGCATTTTACTACATTAAAGGTGCTATATAAATACAATTGTTGTTACTACTTCTTACAAGGCTCACAACCTCTAAAGTTTCTCAAGTCTTTCCTCATAATTCAGTCTTCTGATTCTTGGAATCAGTTTCATGGCTCCTTTTTGAACTGCCTCTCGGGCATTGTGTTTGGGTGACTAGAACTGAAGGTGCACTCAAGATGTAATCTGACCGCAGCATTATATAGTTTGAGCATGAATTCCTCAGACTTGTACTTTACTGTTTTGGCTATATAATCCAGCATTCTATTTTCTTTGCTGATTGTTGCACTGCAGTGATTGGACATTGATTCCTGGGATGAGAGGGTTGTCCAATGAGGAAAGATTGAGTAGAATGGGCCTATATTCTCTGGAGTTTCAAAGAATGAGAGATGATCACATTGAAACATATAAGATTTTGAGAGAGTTTGACAGGGTAGATGCTGAGAGGATATTTCCCCTGGCTGGAAAGTCTAGAACTAGGGGACATAGTCTCAGGATAAGGGGTCGGAGATTTAGGACTGAGATGAGGAGGAATTTCTTCACTCAGAGGGTTGTGACTATTTGGAATTCTCTACCCCAGAGGGCTTTAGATGCTCAGCCATTGAGTATATTCAAGACTGAGATCGAGAGATTTTTGGACTCTAAGGGAATCAAGGGTATGGAGATCGGGCGGGAAAGTGGAGTTGAGGATGAAGATCAGCCATGATCTTACTGAATGGCAGGCTAGGTTAGAGGGGCCATATGGCCTACTCCTGCACCTATTTCTTATGACATGTTGAGAGTCAAGTATTTATTGTGCCATTTTTCCTTCCTGTGTATAGTACTTGTCCATATTAAATTTCATCTGACCATTTCACCTATTTATATATTCTGTCTAACTCGTTTTGTAGTTCTACAGCTGCCTCTCCTACTTTGGGATTATCTAAGATTTTGGCCAGTATCCACTGAGCTTCTGAATCCTGATTTGTATTTTGCTCTCTATAGTAAATTATTATTTAAAAAATTTCTTTCTTTTCTATTGGCTTTCAATCCTTAGTTTACTATTGTCCTCAGTGCAATTATTATTCTTTCAGGATTTCTTTCTCTCGCTTTAAAATATTTACTTGTGCAAAATTAAATTTATCTTTATATTCAGCAGCTTGTGCATATATGTTTTTGAATTATGTACTCATTCACAATATACGTACAGCATAAACCGTGGATGGAGTTGAGATTTTTTTTAAAAAGGCAGAGAAAACAGCAAGCAGTGAAGCAAATGTAGGGTTGGGAGGGAGGCAAGGGATTGAGCAATGTCTGAGGTTAAAATTGGGCCAAAGATCCAAGGAGGAAGCAGGCAGTAGTTCCGCTGTAACTTCCTTCTTTAGGACTCATGAGTATTGAGTTGGACCTGTAAATCGCAACACCTTGCTTGGGAGCAAAAGGCAGACAGGTCAGTGTTGGCGCCAGGAGGAAGTGGTGAAGACTACAGAACCAATAGGAGCCAGAAAAGTGACAGCTGTTTACCATGTTCATTACAGATAAAATTTCTTGTGAAACAGATAGAAAATATGGAACTTTTTGAGTGCCTTCTGGAAATTGAAGTAGATTTATGCCAGTGATTTGTCATTATCAACTAATGATTTTTTCAATGAATGCGTGTGAAATGATCTATTTAAATTCATGCTGGCAATTCTTTATAGTCTTTGTCTTCTAAAATTGATGTCAACAATTTGGCTAGTAAATTCAAAGGATATGAGTTGGCTTCATTTTAACACAAGGAAAAAGAATGTTTTCACTTTGCTTTTGGTGATATGATTAAGGACTCCCTAGATAAGGCACAGTACTGGCCAGAAGCAATGTCTGACATTCCCTAAATTCTCCTAACAGCAGCAGCCTCCATGTAAAGTTTATGATGTGTATCAGGTGACATTAATATTCTGCAAATCTGCTCAGTTAGGATCTTTCACGTTGTGGCACACTTCCTAAATCATCTCGACTTAATATTTATTGGAACAATTTGCATTTATATAGTGCCTTTCACCTTATAAAATGACCTAAGGTGCTTCAAAAAGGCAAAACTGGAACGAACAGTGCTAGGGAAATGACTAAAGGCATTGTCAAAGAGGTAAGCTGTGAGGAACCTTTTGCAGGAATGGAGAGTGGTAGCTAAGTGGAGGGATGCAGAAAGAAAGAACTTGCATTTATACAGCACCTTTCTTGTACTCTGAATGTTCCAAAGTGCTCCACAGCCAATGATTTACTTTTCAAGTATAATATCACTGTTATTATGTAGGCAAACATGGCAGTCAATTTACGCACAGCAAAATCCCACAAACAACAAGATTAACGACTGGTTAATCTGTTTTTTGGGGTTTGGTCAAGGCATAAATGTTGGCCAGTATACTAGGAGACCGCCTCTGAACAGGTAGACAGGGTTTTAGTTTAACATCTCATCCAAAAAACAGCACCTATTTATTGAGGATATCAGTGATAAGGCAGTGGATGAATGTTGGGTCACCAGTTTGGAGTGCGTCATGTAATTGAAATTGGATGCAACAAAGGAGTGGTCGAGAGTTTCAGCAGGGGAGTGAGTGTGGTAAAGGAAGACTATATTGCAGACGTGGAAATAGGCACTCGATGGTGGTTAGGATATGGGGTTTGAAACTGAGTTGAGGGTCACAAATGATACCAAGGTTGCGCATTGTTTGAGCAAGCTGGATGGAATCTGGCCTAGGATGCAATGTTTGGTGAGAACTGAACAGGATGGATTCAGTTTTGATAGATCTAATTTCCAATAACTAATTCTTAACTTGCAATAACAAACACACGTTGAAAATTAGGGAATTTGAACTGTTGGAAGTTAAAAGGAAATCAAGGCAGAGTCACACCCCAAATTTATTAAATTCCTGGATCCCGCTGAGTTACTTAAAGGGCAACTTCCTTAAAAGTGTCAATTAGCCTGATTATATGAGGGAGCTAGATTGTCAATAGTGGTACAATTAACCAGAATGTATCAAAGAATCTAGAATCCCAATGAAGAAATTCTTTGATTTAATGCTAGATTAAGGACTTTTCTTTGATATGTTAATTGATGAATCCAGTAATCGTAGCTACGTTGTTGAACAAAATTATATAGTCTCTCAAAAATTATCTAGACTGTAAAAACTCTCCATAGACTTTAAACTACATCATTTTTTAATCTATTATAAATCCAGGGATCAAAGACCTGTGAAAGAGTAGATGAATTCAATCAATCAGATTTGAATAGGTCAAAGTAGAATGTTTTGATTAGCTGTTTCTATTTTGCTGTGCTACTACTCAGGACTGCTTAGTTCCAGGAGACTACTATATTTTTGAAAAAGAGCTTCAAGCAGTTAGCTCACTGGTGGACTTTTGGAGCTCTACATGTACAAATACTACATTGTGCTCTATGTATAAGCTTTATTTTGATGCTTCATTGTACTTCAAATTTTAAATTAATACGGTTGTAATTTTAGCCTGTACAAGCTTTGATCTGTATTGTCATATTCCATCTATCAAGGAGTTGAGAAAGTAGCTCCAATCTATGTAAAGTCCAGTACACTGGCCCAGATTTTCCTGCGATGGTGAGATAGTCAACGTACACTGCAAATTCCGTCATGTAGCGCACCAATCTCGCTGTTGATAACATCCTCCATATTTTCCTGCAATTCTAATTAGAATATGCTGCAGCAAGCATTGCAGTGAAGCCAATGACTAATGTATTGATCCTGCTGCTAACGAAGCAATTTCATAGTCATTGTCAGAAAATGCTACAATTTAACAACTCAGTGACAATTTTGAATGAGACCGATCAGAGATAACATAAAAATTGGATTTTATACATTTTTTAAAAAGTTTTTAAAGTTCTGTTTCTGTAAAACAAATAAAATATCGATGCTTCTATAAAATGGATCAGTACAACGAAACCCAATTCTTATTTAAGTTGATTGTGAGCTGGTTGGGTGGGTTCTTTAATCATCTCAAATATCCTCAAAGCTTACAACAATTTAAGGTGATCAGCAAAAGAGCCAGAGGCGACACGAGGGAACAGTTTTTTTATGCAGTGAGTTGTCATGATCTGGAATGCACTGCCTGAAAGGATGGTGGAAGCCGATTCAATAGAAACTTTCAAAAGATAACTGGATAAATACTTGAAGGGAAAAAAATTACAAGGCTATGAGGAAAGAGCAGGGGAATGGGACTAATTGGATAACTCTTTCAAAGAGTCAGCAGAGGCACGATGGGCCGAATAGTCTCCTCCTGTGCTGTACCTACCATATGATAATGTGGGGGGGAAGTTTTGCACCTATCTGATTTTTTTTCCCCCTATTTTAAACATCTTTGCTATTAAATTAATGACAAAATATTAGTAAACATGAGCATTTAAGGGGCTTGTAAATTTCCAAAATGTTTGTTTGAACCCATGATTGGTCAGAGATCCGCGTTCTGTTAGCTATTGATCAAAATATTTGAACAATTGGCCCCCACAATCGGATTCCTCCATACCACATGGAAATTCATAGATTTCAAAAGAGAGGGGAGGCAGATGACAAGGCTGATCTTCATGTGCCTCACTGCCGAATCAGTGATGTCAATTCCTAGTACGGGATCATGAGAAGAATCAGAACTAAATTAAGTGTTATTTATCATGCACTGCTAACAACGATCAATTGGTTTAGATTGCACTATGGATTTTACGTTGCTCATTAAAACATGGTTATCAACTAATTTATCAACTACTTAAGATAAATTCCAGCTGTTTTAAGGATAATTGACAAAATTAGCTGTGTGAATACTTCAAGCAGGGCTGGGCACCAATAGTGTATTCAAAATACAAGTAGGGAGCATTTATATGACTATGGATGAATGTAATTGTTGCATACGCATAACTATGTACTACGCTATCAATTATACACCAATTGAATCCTGATAATGGCAAAATTTGTTTGCCAAGAAATATTGGACTGGGATTGTGCTGTAGATGATAAATGTTGCAGTTGCAGTTTTAATAATTCAGTTGTAAACAATTTTACAACACCAAGTGATAGTCCAGCAATTTTATTTTAAATTCACAAGCTTTCGGAGGCTTCCTCCTTCGTCAGGTGAAAATGTGAAAATGAAATCCTCGAAATGAAATCGCATTTATAATTCACAGAACAATGCTTGGTGAGTACAGACAGTTTTTTCAACTGCCCGTTGCCAAGGCAATCAGTGTGCAGACAGACAGGTGTTACCTGCCAGGTCTCACAGAATATACAAATCACCAAAAAAAAAACAACAAACAAAAAAAACAGAGATAGAGAGGTGGAAACATAGAAAAGACAGCAACTGACCCGTTATATTAAAAACAGATAACATTTGTTCGCTGGTGGGGTAACGTGTAGCGTGACATGAACCCAAGATCCCGGTTGAGGCCGTCCTCATGGGTGCGGAACTTGGCTATCAATTTAGCCAAGTTCCGCACCCATGAGGACGGCCTCAACCGGGATCTTGGGTTCATGTCACGCTACACGTTACCCCACCAGCGAACAAATGTTATCTGTTTTTAATATAACCGGTCAGTTGCTGTCTTTTCTATGTTTCTACCTCTCTATCTCTGTTTTTTTTGTTTGTTGTTTTTTTTTTGGTGATTTGTATATTCTGTGAGACCTGGCAGGTAACACCTGTCTGTCTGCACACTGATTGCCTTGGCAACGGGCAGTTGAAAAAACTGTCTGTACTCACCAAGCATTGTTCTGTGAATTATAAATGCGATTTCATTTCGAGGATTTCATTTTCACATTTTCACCTGACGAAGGAGGAAGCCTCCGAAAGCTTGTGAATTTAAAATAAAATTGCTGGACTATCACTTGGTGTTGTAAAATTGTTTACAATTGTCAACCCCAGTCCATCACCGGCATCTCCACATCATTAATAATTCAGGTGAGACTCTTCATTCAGATCAATTTGATTTTGGCTCTCCGCTTTCCATCATAATCTTGGAGCAATAAATCAGACCCCTGCCAGGCAACTTAGACTATTTTGAAGTCTAGGTGGCAGCAGCGTGAAAACTGCCTTAAATGTAGGAAAATCACGATCACCATTGATTTTGATGGGGAGGGCGGATTTATCCTAATTAACTTCTAACTGTTTTCAGTGAGGGCAACGGTAGAGAAGTCCCAGGAAAAAATGGAGTGGCATAATTAATGGCGTAAGTCACTTACTCCGTAATTTCCTCGTTCTTTTGTGCCGTTCAAGGATCCCTACAATGTAAATGCGCCATTTTAATGACGCAAGTCCCCAGAAAAATCTGGGCCACAGTTTGCAGCAAGTACAAATAATTCTTATCCCTGGATCACAACTGCAAGGACAAATTACATAAAAAGTAGTTTCTGGATCCTGAGGAACTTGGTCTGCTTATGGGAATTGCTGTGAAACTGTTGAAAGGGAAAATAGTATTTTAAAAACCTAAATCATAACACATTGCATAGACTCTACATTTCATATGCTAACAGCGTACTGCAATTGGGAATGATCGCTAGACCTGGCTCATTCAACCACCATAAGGGCAGATCACATAAAAAATACATCATGAGGAATTAGGTCTGCTTACAGAACATATGTGAAACAGTTGGAAAAGGATTGTAGCTATTTGAAATACAATTAAAACCTCTACTATAATGCAATATAACCACACACAATAATTTTAGGTGAAACTGGATTTGAGGTAAAAGGTTATTGTTCATTCCACTGCACCAGAGGCCCCCAGTGCCTTTCATTTTTAGAAATGTGCACTTAATGTTCTGAGAAGATAAAATAAGGCTGCTGTTCAGTCCAAACCAGCTCCTCTCCCTTAGAAACTGATAACCGCCTGCCATCCACTATCACTTGGAAGTGTTCATCACAACAAATTGCTACTAGATACTTGAAGTATGACCTCCAGCAGGTCGCAACATCCCACATTGATTGCAAAACATGCCTAACATAGGCTGAACTCCATTAGTATATTAACTAGCTAGCAAGCAACTTTCCACATGTAACAATAGAAAGTATTGAAATGTCTTATGTTTTTAATACACTATTTTTATTACTAGTACTATATGAACAGAGCGCAAAAAGAGTAATGTTAAATTATCTACTTTGTTCAACTCTCAAAGAAAACACTTACAATCATCACTCATGAGAATCAGGGTTTTCATCATCTGTGTAGCCTCCAAGGATTCAATAAGTGAATGAATTAAATAATTAAACACAAGCACTTTCAGAAAATTATATATTTTTAAAATGCAGAAAGATAACAATCATAATAGACAAATTTACCTTGAATATTTCTGGGTGATCCAGTTGGGACACCAGCACCAAACTTTTAGGTGCAAACACCTGTGCTGGTTGGATTAACCCTGTATCCTCCTCTTCACCTTCTGTTTCATCACATTTAGCTCCCTATAGCATATTGAAGAGATTGAAATAAATGTGTGTCTACACACAAAGAAAGCCCAAGTGCATACAGTATCAACTTGCATTTTTCCACATTCAGGAAATATAAATTCAAATTTAAAGCCAAAAAAATATCAACACATTTTCTTCATGCTTTGTCAAAATCCTAAAGCTGTGAAACAAAGTAAGTCATGATAGCTTGCCACACGGTACTATGATGAAGTAGGCTATATCAACGTTTCTAGAAATAATTTTGTCAATTATATCTATTCTGATGCATCAATCACATCAAATTGAAATTTTAATAGTTTCCTTTTGACCACAGATGACCAATCAACACATAAAGGCAGATTTGCATTTACATTGCACCTTAACACCTCCCTCTACTTTTTGAAGTAGTCATTACTGTTATGTAGGCGAATAAGGCAGCCAAGATTTCAGAAGTTGTACTGAACTGAATGACCAGTTAATCTGGGTTTTTTTGGTGGTGTTGATGGAAGAAAAAATATTACAACATCAGTAGAACTCGCTGCTCTTTTTTACGTCCACCTGAACAGGCAGACAGGCCTTAGTTTGACCTCTCATCTGAAAGACGGCATCACCAATTACCAGTACTCCCTCAGTACTGCATTAAGGTGTCCAGTCCAAGAGTAGGTGCCCAATCACATATGCAAGAGGCAAGAGCCATATTGGTGCTCGTGCCTCATTTGATTAAAATTGCCAAGCTGCCAGCGCTATTCATGCTGTTCATTGGCAGTCCACCAATGGGGGGGGGGGGGGGGGGGGGGGGAGAAATCAGGTATCACAGTTGCCATTTAAAGGCAGCCCGCACCACTTAAAAGGGTGCACTCAATTTCAATTCAGTTAAACAGTCAAAATGGCAGGCGGAGGTAATGAAGGGTTCCGATTGTCCAACGTTGCTCTGGAGGTGTTGGTGAAGGAGGTCAGCAAGAAGAGCGAGGTCCTCTTTTCATACAGCAGCAGAAGAGTCTCCTAGGCAAGTTTCCTGGCAGCAGTGGGCAGAGGTGGCACAGTTAGCCATTGCAAGAAGCAGTGCACCCAGGTCCTGGTTGCAATGCAGAAAGTTTAATGATCTGACAAAGAAATCTAATGCATACCTCTCATTACTCTCTGATTAGTCCTGCACCACCTGTAGCCCCAGCACTCTCAACCCTTCCCTCCCTCACTTCCTATCACTCTCCTGCAATTACTGCAGCAGATTTCATCGACCACCTTCTACTCCTACTGCAGCACTCTGCCTCTGTTACTGTCCTCACAATTACTTCCCTCACACCTTTGCCATCTTTCACACACCATCCACAATATCCTACCCTGACATACACATACTCAAAACATCTCGGTGGGCCAAGACTAACACACTGCATTCTTTTTTGCAGAACAAGTTGGCACACAATACAAGGGAGCAGGCAGGACAGAAATATGGCTACTGTCAATCCATGTACTGTCCCAACCACAAGAGCAGGTTTTGGACATTGTGGGCGGGGGCACATCAGGAAATTAGCAACTGGCGAGACTCAAGGATACGTACCCCAAGGTTTTGGGCCATCTTACCCTCTTTCCCTTCTCACTGAAATCTCATCCCGAACGCACTATGCATGACATCTTTCTCTGCTTACCCTAGCCATTAAATGCTAACCCTTGTCCCTCTCTTCCATTTCGGGAGCAGCATATGTAGATGGCCCAGTGGGAGCAGTGGAAGAGAAGGACAGCCCTCCAGAAGATGAAGCATCACTCGACCTTAACCTAGCAAGCACCAGCTCAGAGACTGGCATCCTGCAGTTTAGAGGGTCAGGTAGAGGGGTCTGCACTGGAAGATTCACCCTGCACAAGTGCACAGGAGCATTGGCAGGTAGATAGGGCGGTCAAGGAACCGGCTCACCGGAGGATGAGCTTGCATTTACTCCTGCTGTAGGGGGCACAAATGTCAACTTCGAGGGCCCAATCTACAGAAGACCGACGGCTATACATCAGGAACTTCTAAGTGCCTGTGAGCTTGCACACAATATCAGAGAACATGGAGTAGTTCAGCACCAACTGTGTGGGGTCTTCACACACAGCATCAAAACCATGTAGACACCATGGAGCAAGTGGTCAGCTCGATGAACACTGCAGTGGGGCCCACAGTAAGCCTCTGACGATAGCTTTGATGGGAGCCTGCTGCCATCTTGGGTCTGGAGTCAAGCATATCCTCTGACTTTCAAAGCATGAAGGAGAGCATGGATAGGAGAGCACCACATCACATCTGCACTCTGTTCTTGCGCAGCACGATAGGAGTGCTTAGGCACAGCCCCACGAGAGTGGCATTGGCTCCATGGGCGAGGCATATGCTGTACCCTCTCAGGATGACAGCACACCTGCTTCCCGCCAGCCTCTCAACCAGTGCCCTTGTTGGCGACAGACAACCAGCTGAGCCAGACTGCACTGGCCGCGCCAAGATACTGCAGCCTGTAGCCAGGCACCTTGCAGCTTGAGCTCCTTGAGGTCATCCACCACAACCATCTCAAGTGCCTTCCGTGGATGATCAGCAGCCTTCCACCTCCCTTGCCATAGCCACTGGGGAACCACCTCATCGGTGCACCAGAATAGGCAAACCAGCATAGGAGTTGGGCACTCGGGGTTTGCAAAAGGGTGATTTTTGGTTCACTATGTTCAATATATGCAATTATCAAAAGAGTGATGAAGTATCTTAGTGTTGTAAACTTTTTTTTGGGATTACTGTTGGTCTTAATATTCCTAGTAATGTAAGTGCAACACCCATGAATATTTGAGGGCATTCAAATGGCAGGTGTAAGGATGGTAGGAGAGACTGTTGGTGCATTGGGGGATGGAGGGATTCTTCAAGTGAACCTCTCATCAATAATTTGCTGCCTTCGAGCTCTGGCAGCTGGCAGCACTGTTGGGCCTTGCTCTTCCTCTGGACCCTCTGCTTCCTGATCATCTTGCTGTTGTTCCTCCTCTGGCAGCTCCAAGGTTTGCCCCTTCACATAGCAAAGTTCTGCAGCATACAAATATGATGATAAATTTTGAGACTCGCTCAGGACTGCATTGAAGGATGTTTCCAGAGCTGTCCAGACGGCGGAACCTATGTTTTAAAATCACAATTGCCTGCTCTATCAAGCTCTGGTGGAGGCTTGGCTCTGATTGTAGTACTTCTTAGCATCTGTGTTCGAGTACCTAACAGAAGTCATGAGCCAGGTAGTGAGCAGATATCCCTTGACTCCAAACAGCTAGCCTGACACCCGGTGGTCTGGGTGGAAGAAAGGGACATTGTGGGCTGGCGCAGAATGAAAGCATCATGACTACTGCCAGGAAACCAAACACAGACCTGCATGATTCTCTGCCTGTAATCAGACACGAGTCGCACGTTCAAGGAATGGAAGCCTTTCCTGTTATAGTGCATTGCTGGTTGTTCAAAGCGAGCATACAGGGCGACATGGGTCCAGTCTATGATCCCTGCACCTGAAGAAATCCAACAATTCAGGCAAATCCCACAGTCTTTTCTCTTGCTTGGCAGCCTCCATGGGGAAAGTTGATGAAATCCTGCCACTTAGCAAAGAGTGCATCGGATGGAACTGTGCACAGCAAACTCACTTGTAATGCTTATGTCACCTGTTGCAGTCTGGAATGAACCGGGGCAGAAAAGTTGACAGCTATAGTGATCTCAACAGCCACACTCAGTGCTGTGCATTCCTAGTGCTGGGCTCCAATTCTTGGATGTGGGTGTCGCTGGCATGACCAATATTTTTTGCCCATCCCTAGTTGCCCTGAGTTGGTGGTGGTGGGCCGCTTCCTTGAACCGCTGCAGTCCGTGTGATTTATTGTAGCATTTCGATACAACTAAGGCCACTTCACAGGGTAACTAAAAGTCAATGGCGTTGGTTGAAACTGGAGTCACATATAGGCCAGATCGAGTAAAGACAATATTTTTCTTTCCCTAAAGGACATGAATGAATCATGTTGGGTTATTATGAGATTCTGACAGCTTCATGGTCACTTTTACTGATACTAGCTTTTTATTTCCAGATTTTAACTGAATTCAAATTCTCAAACTGCCACGGTGCGATTTGGATTACTAGTCCTGTAACCAGAGATTTACCTCAATTGAGGTGAGGAACCCTTTAAAGGCCGCTAATGCATCCTGCCTCAATTGGAAAGCATGAGGTTTCCTTGTCTGATTGCAGAACCTTTCAAAGCATTTGTATCCAACCCAATAACATCAGGAGCTTCTTCTGGATTGTACCACAGGTGGAGTTCACAAACCAGCAGCTACTGTCTCATCATTATTGGTCATCGTTCTTCATTCCCACAATGCTTATGTAATTTTTTTCTGGAGAAGCGGATGGAACTCTAAGCTCCCATTTCTCAGCTCTTCTTTTGTATCAGGCAACATTTATTTCTTTTTTTATTTTGTCTTCAAAGTGAGGGTTGCAATTTTTTTTAACCCAAATCATAAACTTGCCACTGTTTCAAGAATTTGTATTCAGCGGTATTTAAAGGGTTTCATACCTCAACTGAGGTAAATCTCTGGTTACTGGACTAGTAATCCAGAGAAATTCTGCTGCTGATGACTCACAGCGCCTCATGAATGCCCAGTTTTGAGCTGCTAGATCTGTTCTGAATCTATCCCATTTAGCACGGTTGTAGTGCAACACAACACGTTGGATAGTATCCTCAGTGTGAAGACGGGACTTCGTCTCCACAAGGACTATGCGGTGGTCACTTCTACCAATACTGTCATGGACAGATGCATCTACGACAGGTAGATTGGTGAGGACAAGGTCAAGTCGGTTTTTCCCCTCGTGTTGGTTCGCTCACCACCTGCCGCAGGCCTAGTCTGGCAGCTATGTCCTTCAGGACTCGGTTAGCTCGGTCAGTACTGGTGCTACCGAGCCACTCTTGGTGATGGACATTGAAGTCCCCCACCCAGAGTACATTTTGTGCCCTTGCTACCTTCAGTGCTTCCTCCAAGCGGTGCTCAACATGGAGGAGAACTGATTCATCAGCTGAGGGAGGACAGTAGGTGGTAATCAGCAGGAGGTTTCCTTGCCCATGTTTGACCTGAAACCATGAGATTTCATGGGGTCCGGAGTCAACGTTGAGAACTCCCAGGGCCACTCCCTCCTGACTGTATACCACTGTACTGCCACCTCTGGTAGGACAGGACATACCCAGGGATGGTGATGGAAGAGTCTGGGACGTTGGCTGAAAGGTATGAATCTGTGAGTATGCCTTTGTCAGGTCCGGTGCCTCATGGTCCGATGCCGGGTGGTCCATTCGGTTTTATTCTTATTGTGACTTTCTGTAGCGAGATTGTACAACTGCGTGGCTTGCTCGGCCATTTCAGAGGGCAATTAAGAATGAACGACATTGCTGTGGGTCTGGAGTCACATATTGTCCAGACCGGGTAAGGACGGCAGTTTTCCTTCCCTAATGAACATTAGTGAACCACATGGGTTTTTACGACAATCCGATTTCAGATTTAATTTAATTTAATTAATTGAATTTAAATTCACCAGCTGCTGGGGTGAGATTTGAACTCATGACTCCGGATTATTAGTCCAGGCCTCTAGATTACTCGTCCAGTAACATAACCACTGTGTTAACATACCCTTTATATTAAGTGACTTGGACTTGGTTGTGCAGGGCACAATTTCAAAATTTGCAGATGACACATAACTTGGAAGGGTAGTAAACGGTGAGGAGGATAGTGATAGACTTCAAGAGGATATAGACAGGCTGGTGGCATGGGCGGACACGTGACAGATGGAATTTAACGCAGAAAAATGCGAAGTGATACATTTCAGTAGGAAGAACAAGGAGAGGCAATATAAACTAGAGGGCACAACTCTAAAAGGGGTACAGGAACAGAGAGATCTCGGGGTATATGTGCACAAATCGTTGAAGGTGGCAGGGCAGGTTGAAAAAGTGGTTAAAAAAGCATACGGGATCCTGGGCTTTATAAATAGAGGCATAGAGTACAAAAGTATGGAAGTCATGATGAACCTTTATAAAACATTGGTTTGGCCACAACTGGAGTATTGTGTTCAGTTCTGGGCACCGCACTTCAGGAAAGATGTGAAGGCCTTAGAGAGGGTGCAGAAGAGATTCATTAGAATGATTCCTGGGATGAGGGACTTTAGTTACATGGATAGACTGGAGAAGCTGGGCTGTTCTCCTTGGAACAGAGATGGTATTTGAAAGAGGTATGCAAAATCATGAAGGGTCTAGATAGAGTAGATAGAGAGAAACTGTTCCCATTGGCGGAAGAGTCAAGAAACAGAGGACACAGATTTAAGGTGATTGGCAAAAGAACCAAAGGTGACGTGAGGAAAAACTTTTTTTTTACACAGCAAGTGGTTAGGATCTGGAATGCACTGCCCGAGGGGGTGGTGGCGGCAGATTCAATCACGGCCTTCAAAAGGGAACTGGGTAAGTACTTTGAAGGAAAAAATTTGCAGGGCTATGGGGATAGGGCGGGGGAGTGGGACTAGCTGGATTGCTCTTGCATAGAGCCGGCGCGGACTCGATGGGCCGAATGGCCCCTTTCCGTTCTGTAACCTTTCTATGGTTCTATTTTGTTGTCAGGGTAGCAGCTAAATATTTCTTAAAATATTAGAGAAAAAAATCCTCAAAAATACCCATTGGAGGAATACACTGCAACTTCAAGCGGTTGAACCGAACTAAGATATGGCAGAGGATGTTAAATTTTCCATCCCCATATGCACTTACTTTGCAAATGTAAACAGATGTTTGAACTACTGATTGTTTGGGGATATATTATTCATCTATGTTGTGAGGTTGTTCCTAAGGCACATCATAAAAGTTAGTGCTCGAGAGAATCGAGTAGTAATGACAAATCTGCTGCCATCTGCTGGACTACTGTATTATTTTGAACAAGATCATGACTTATTGATTTGTTTTTGCTGAGACAACCACAGGCGAAGCCACATTATTGCAAATATCACCGTACATTTAATAATGGAAATATACTTCAATAAATTCAGTTTTATAATATTTAGAAGCACTGTAGCTTTAATACTTTTCAAAGGATATAACACAAATTAATCTACCAGACATTTGTTTTTCAATAGCTGTTGGTCAAGTAAAGTATTAATCACACACCCTGAAAACACTATGGGGGTAATTTTAACCCTCAAGAACGGTAAGCTGGGGGTGGGGAGTAGTAAAAATTGTTGAATTCTTCAGCGGGACCGCTTCCTGGCTCCAACTTCCGGGTTTAACCCAGGTGCGCTAGAATGCACGCATAACAGAAACCCGGAAGTCCCGTCCCCACTTCAAGCCGGTGGGCCGATACTTAAAGGGACAATGTACCTCATTGCGGTAGTTGAGGCACTCAATTTTTTGTGCATTAGAAATGTAAAATGAACTTAACCTTACCTGTTTGGGTTTCCCATCGTTTCTGATTCACGTCAGGCACAAGCAGGCAAGAAGGGCCGGATCCATGAGATAAGCCCAATAAGCTCACCTGACGCGACAGGACCCCCGCGATCAGCTGACACCCCCCCCCCCCCCCCCACTGCAGCTGTTAACGTTCCCCACCCCCTCCGATTTCTTCCAAAGCCCAAGATAGCACTCTCCCTCCCTCCTCTCCGATTTGCGGCTCCTATCCCTCCCGACAGGCAACCAGCCCATCAATCTGGCTGCCTGACGTGCGGGAAACTCAGAAGCACAAATACTTACCTTCAATTGAGTTGCAATTGCAGAATGCGACGCACTCACTTGACTTCTGGGTTCCCCCTCCGAATAGCTACCAACCCGCTGGGTTCCTGGCTCCGAGCTACAATCATGCCCTGTGTGTCAGGTGGGTGCAATTCCCGCTCCTCCTCCCGCCACTTCCAGATTGAAAATCTATCCTACAGTGTTCATCATAAGAAGTGAACAGAGCGGTTAGGAGAAATTTCTTTACGTAGAGTTGTTGGAGCATGGGTTACTTTGCAGTAGACAGTGGTAGAGGGACAGACCATTTCATGTTTTGTAGGAAACATGGATAAACCTTTGAAGCAAAGAAAGGGCAGGGCCATGGGGAGAGCAGGGTAGTGGGATTCGTTCTGAATTGGTCAAGAGCCGTCACAGCATGATGGGCCAAATGGTCTCCTTCTGTGCTGTAAATGTCTATAGTTCTAAGGCATTGAAAAAGAAAGAAACAAATGAAAAGCTGAAAAGCTAGAAGTTATATAAAATTCAGTTAATCAAGTAATTGAAAGGCTGAAAAGACACTAGAAAGGTGGATGAAGAAAACACAAATTAGGAATTATAGACCTACTAGTAAAATATTCATAGTGGGAAAAACAATCAAAAGCTTTTTATGGAATGCATCTAAGTAGTACAGAAGCCTTGGGCATAGCTTAGCAAAAATCTACCTGTATCCTTTGAGAAGGTAACTAAAATAATAAATGAAAGATATCCAGGTGTGATAATTTACTTGACAGAGAACATTGATAAAAAAATCCACAAGTGAAGTTGTGATAAGGTGAAATATAAATGCAATTATTTTTATTGAAGAGGATCAATGTCCATGGAATTAATCTTGAATAAACCAGGTGGATTAAAAACCATCCTTGCAATAGTTAACAGGAGATGACAAAAATTGAACAATTTGGTGTCATGGGCCACTGAAGTTAGGAATCCATTCTGTGCCTCCTACTGTTTGAATTATTCAATATGGAAGTGCATCCATGATGGCATCAAATAGCACAGTGAATAAGAGGAACAGAAACATCCAAGAGAGTGGGCGGGAAAGTGGGTTGAAGGAGGGGGAGAGAGAGAAAAAAAAGAGAAAAAGAAAGAGAGAAAGGAATCCCAAAGCGCTGCACAGCCAATGAATTACTTTGCAGTGTAGTCACTTGTTTTTTAGGCAAATGTGGGAGCCAAATTGCACATAATAAGGTCCCACAAACAGGAATAAGATGTATGCCTGTTTAATCTGTTTCTCAGTAGTGTTGGTTGATACATGAATATTGGCCAAGGCAGTTTTGAATTCGAAAAGATTATTATACTTAGTTCATCCATACAAAGAACTCCCATGCTGTTCTTCAAAAAAAAGCCAAACGATCTATTATGTCCACCGAAACAGGCAGAGAGGGCCTCAGTTTAATATCTCATTCAAAAGATAACACCTCAAGTGTCAGCCTAGATTATGTACTCATGTCATGGGAATGGGGCTTGAACCGACAACCTTCTGGCTCAGCTGTGTGTCACCACTGAACCAAGCTGACATTGATGAGTTAAGGAATTTAATGTCAGCAAAAAATAAGGTAATGTATACAGAAACACAAAACAAAAGGTACACAATGAATGGCTATGCATTAGCAAAGATGGAAAGTATTACTGGGGTGTATCTTGAAAATATTCAACTGTAAGCCAAAACAAGATAATTTAACTCTGCATAATGCACTGGCCACATTTAGAGCCCTGTGTACAAATTTGGTTCTGCATTCAAACGGACTTTGATGCACATATGAAAGTTCAGAGAAAAGTGCACAAAAGGAAATTCACATATTGTATCTCATTTGATTGGAAAACAAAAAGATTGTAGAAAAGAAGATTGAGAGGATAGGTTCCGGGACTTTATAATGGAAGGTTTGAATGTAAATCTAAATAAAGTTATTTAACTTAAATTGTGATTGTAGAATCAGAGAAAGCCATTGTAAAATTAACAAGGCTCAAGTAGGACTAAAATTACCATTCCTTACTTACTCAGAAGCAGTGGACATGTAAAACAGAGGGTTGTTAAGGTATGGAATGCCCTACCGGAAGCAATGGTGTAATCGCGTTTAAAAGGTAACTGGATAAATATTTAAATATGAAGAAATTATGAATTTTGTAAACAATTTTACAACACCAAGTTATAGTCCAGCAATTTTATTTTAAATTCACAAGCTTTCGGAGATTTCCTCCTTCCTCAGGCAAATGTTTCAAGAGCTCCTTGAAGCCTACGCATTTATACATATAGAACAATACATGGTGTTACATATAGAACAATACATGCACAAGACCTCCAACCAACACTATACACCAGATACATCGACGACATTTTCTTTCTATGGACCCACGGCAAGGAATCACTAAAGAGACTACACGATAACATCAACAAGTTCCATCCCACCATCAAGCTCACCATGGACTACTCCTCAGAATCAGTTTCTTTCTTGGACACACGAATCTCCATCAAAGACGGGCACCTCAGCACCTCACTCTACCGCAAGCCCACGGACAACCTCACGATGCTCCACTTTTCCAGCTTCCACCCTAACCACGTCAAAGAGGCCATCCCCTATGGACAGGCCCTGCGAATACACAGGGTCTGCTCAGACGAGGAGGAACGCGATGGACACCTACAGACGCTGAAAGACGCCCTAGTAAGAACGGGATATGACGCTCGACTCATCGATCGACAGTTCCGACGGGCCACAGCAAAAAATCGCATAGACCTCCTCAGGAGACTAACACGGGACGCAACCAACAGAGTACCCTTTGTCGTCCAGTACTTCCCCGGAGCGGAGAAACTACGCCATGTTCTCCGCAGCCTTCAACATGTCATCAATGAGGACAAACACCTCGCTATGGCCATCCCCACACCTCCACTACTCGCCTTTAAACAGCCACCCAACCTCAAACAGACCATCGTTCGCAGCAAACTACCTAGCTTTCAAGAGAACAGCGTCCACGACGCCACACAACCCTGCCACGGTAACCTCTGCAAGACATGCCAGATCATCGACACAGATACCACCATCACACGAGAGGACACCACCCACCAGGTGCATGGTTCATACTCCTGTGTCTCGGCCAACGTTGTCTACCTCATACGTTGCAGGAAAGGATGCCCCAGAGCATGGTACATTGGCGAGACCATGCAGACGCTGCGACAACGGATGAACGGACACCGCGCAACAATCGCCAAACAGGAGGGTTCCCTCCCAGTCGGGGAACACTTCAGCAGTCATGGACATTCATCCACCGACCTTCGGGTAAGCGTACTCCAAGGCGGCCTTCGAGACACACGACAACGCAAAATCGTCGAGCAGAAATTGATAGCCAAGTTCCGCACCCATGAGGACGGCCTCAACCGGGATCTTGGGTTCATGTCACGCTACACGTTACCCCACCAGCGAACAAATGTTATCTGTTTTTAATATAATGGGTCATTTGCTGGCTCTCTCTGCCTTCCGGATGTTTCTGCCTCTCTCTGTTTTTTTTCTCTGTTTTTTTTCCCTGTTTGTTTTTTTGTTGAATGTGTATTCGGGGGTTCTGCAGATGACACCTCTCTGTCTGAACACGGTGATTGCCTTGGCAACGGGCAGTTGCAGGGACAGTCTGTAAACACCATGTATTGTTCTATATGTATAAATGCGTAGGCTTCAAGGAGCTCTTGAAACATTTGCCTGAGGAAGGAGGAAATCTCCGAAAGCTTGTGAATTTAAAATAAAATTGCTGGACTATAACTTGGTGTTGTAAAATTGTTTACAATTGTCAACCCCAGTCCATCACCGGCATCTCCACATCAAGAAATTATGAGTATGGGGAAAGGACAGGGGAACGGGACTAAATGAATCGCTCGTTCAGAGAGCCAACACAGGCACAGTGGGCTGAATAGCCTCCTTATGTAGTATACAATGATACGATTTTACTAATTTTACAATAGCATCCCCCAACAGGCTTGCTTTAAAGTCCTCTTACTTCTTAAACTCACTACTCTCTGGGTACTGATGAAGAAAACTTAATAGCACTCAGTCGGAAAAAAACTATACGAAAAACTTGTACTGTCTGACACAACCTTGTTCAACAAAAAGCTTAATAAAGCTCATCGATACAAGACACATAATGTGAATTTTTCATTGCTCCCTCACTGTTACATAACTCACAGAGAAGCACTGGCTTGTATAACTCCCAGTCTTATAAAATGGCCATGCTGTATAATGGATATTGATCTTTCAGCATAGTGCAGCAAAAAGTAGGATGGAGATGTCCTTTTAATATTTTTAGGTAAATAAAGTGGTATAATGGAAAAAATTGGTTTTGGTAAACAACCTCCATTATATAATTTGTAAATAAATGGCACTGTACTTGAACTCTGTCCTCTGAGCTTTGCAGTTTAAGCTCCAACTACTAGTATGGGTAACATACTACATGTGTTTCATCTCACTGGCTCCCCATCATGTGATGTGGTTATAACTAAGAGATCAAAAATCTTTCTCTTTCTAAGTTTACTTGTACTGGTTAAATTATTTGAATATTAATTTTTTTTTTACTAAGTCACATTTCTGACTACATTCTTTCATGTTGTAATCTTTATGACTGCTGTTTATGCAAAATGTTCTGTTTTTTCATGCAATATAAGGACAACAATAGAGCTTGCCATACTATTTGGTCATTAGAATGGAATTCAATACATGCACTTTATCTTAATAAATTCATAATTGTGGTGTCTAACCAGAAGAACCTTGAACTTTATATGTTTAGCAACTGATGTCCATAAGACTGATTGTCCAGCAAGAGAAGGAAATGAGAGCTATCTATAAAGGTTACCAGGACTTCAAAATTCAGGGGTAACTATGCAAGAGGAAAATCAGTCTGCTGATAACAGTACAGCAATATTATAATTCAAAATTGCCTTTTATGATTTAGTATAGAGATAACAAACTAAAGGCCTTAACCTCAGATTTACATTTGCAAAACACAGGCTTTTGCGTAACATTGTGTTTATAATTACCATCTGAAGAAATATTCTGGAATGACAATTTAACCCAGCCTTGGCTTGAACTTGTTTTGATGCAATTTTATGAAGTATTAAGTCAGCTGCCAAAAATTTTTTCTGTAGAAATGGACTATAGTAAAGTTTTTGGGGCTCTATTAACATTGATTAATTAAAAATCTATTACAGTTGGTAACTAATTGTATGTAATGGCTGCAACCTTGGTCACAGTGCAAGCCTCTTGGAATTGTACTGCATTCTTCTCGACTGAAAGTGCATCACTCCCCAGTAGCAGACATGAATATTTTAGAGAAGAATGAGAAAATTATTTTTAAAGTTCTGATCTAAACAAAATACGTTTTATTTATCCAAGACAAGCTGCAGCTAGTAGCGCATCAAATAATTTCACAGAGTTATTTGCATTGCTAGTATACATACTTTAGTGTATGGAAATTCTGTACATGGGATAGCGCACAAAGATTAACCAATGCCTAAAGTGTACTGTGCTCAAAGTTCTCTATTGGTACACTAACAATCATCTAAATGAGAATGGACCACGTCACAATAACTTATATATTGCCTGCCCACTGAACAAGTTCACTTGGCGATGTTTTGAAAGGAAATAACAAATTACATCGAGATGAGCCAAAGCTGACACCAGATTACGCAATAACAGGCATTGAAAATCAACAGAGCTATTTGTGCCAGTGTTGTACCCCAGAGGTGGCAACGATCCTCTTCAACACTGACCTCACCATAAATCACAGAGTCAGCTCATTTGCATATCCACTGGCGTTGGTCTGCCCAATTCCCATGTAACATGGGAGTACTGCAGTGGGGGAACGGAAATTGCAGATACAGGCCTTTAAAAAGCTGAGTCATAGGGGTAAATTTTAACCTCCAAGAACAGGTGGGTTGGGGGCAGGTGGGGAGTGAAAATACTCCGTTTTCAGAGCAGGACGGCATCCTGGTTCCAACATGCCTGCTTCTGGGTTTAACCCAGGCAGGTTTGTCTGCGCGTGGAAAGCAGACGCCAGGGCAGACACCAGGAAGTCCTGCCCCCACTTAAATCCGGCAGGCCGATACTTAAAAGGGCAATGTACTTCACTGAGATACTTGAAGTACTTAATATTTTGTGCATCAGAATAATAAAATGAATTTAACCTTACCTGTTCAGGTTTCCCATTCACGTTGGGTGAAAGCAAGCGGGGACGGACCATGAGGCGAGTGCCTTTATTGCACTGCTTGTGGGCTGTCCTGCTCACCCATCACTCCTTTCATTGCTGAACTACATTCGCTCCCAGTCCCCCAATGCCTCAAATTTAAAATTCTCATCCTGGTATTTAAATCCCTTCATGACCTTGCCCCTTCCTACCTCGGTAACCCCTCCAGCCCTAGACCTGCCCTCAGAGCTCTTCATTCCTCCGACTCTGTCCTCCAGCGCACCCCCAGTGGTGGCTGTGCCTTCAGCCATCTCGGCCCCACGTTATAAGTAATATGAAGTAAATAGAAAATTCTCTAAATGCACTTACTTGTAAATCAATTTCCGCTTCATAAAAAGTTAGACACGCACAGTAATGGCGATCGGAGTCAATGTCTGTCAGAACCACCACAAAATACGTCGGCTGCTTTCGTTCAGTGGACAGTTGCCAACCACAAGGTTGACAAAACTAGAGTTAAAAACAAATAATGAAAACAGTTACAACACAATTTTATTCTTCCAAAACATCCAAAAATAATTTCAAGAGTTTCAAATAACCCAGAATGTCAAACATTATATAGTGCCTCGGCAACTTTTTATTATGAGAGTGAAAAATACTAGTGTGTGGATTAATTTGCCATTTTTAAACTCACGGCCTTTCACTTCCTCTCTCCTTCCCCAGGCCAGCAATGCAGTTTTTACACAAATGGTTCGTATAAATCTTCCCAGCCATCAGGGAACTTCCAACATTTGGAATTGAAAGTTGAGATTCATGATTTTCAAACTTCCTAATTTGCTGCCAGTGGTGTGCAACCTTCCCAGCATAAACGGAACAGTTTCCACAACACCAGGGGCCAAGATTATCATGGAACTATTTCAAGTAACAGTATGGTGATATAAATGCAACTTATCTTAAGTACAGAAGGAAAGCTCGAACATGCGACAGTTTGACTAGAAATCAAGTATCTTATAACAGTTAAGGTACTAATGACATTCTCCTTTCACTTCAGCGTAGGGTCAACACTAGATAAATGCATATTGACCACATTACTTCTATTGCAGATAAATTAAGATCTAAAAAATGATGCCCACTGTTGGTCTGCACAGGACTGTATATGATAGTTAAACCGCAACTAAATTTCACCAGCAATACAAATTTAGAAATCTGATCACTTCTCTGTATCACATACTTTTAAATGTTTTCTGTTTTTGTTTAGATTGCGTGGCTGAATGAATAATTACAGCAAATGAGCTGTCACCCAGAAATTTGCAAATTGGTTATTTTTATCGATGGTTAATAGAAATCTTGATTCAAGTACATTTCTTGGCAAAACAGATGATGGGTTTAATCAAGATTCAACTGTAGCACTTCTTAAAATCAGGCATTATTGAGTAGAATGACATGCAAGTTACCAACCAAGTTACATTTATCAAGTACATTTGTAAAACAAAGCACAATTTAATATGCATAACTCATTAATAGCATTTTGGTGAAAACCTAAAACAATGGTATAAATAAACCTTAGTTAAGTTCTCAGATATAAGTAAAGATTTCTGAAAATAACTGAAGTCTCTTGCTTAATTTAGAAGAAAAAGGACAGTCTGCAATAAAACATGTTCCAAAACACTACTTGTGAAAGTTCACCATGTTCCTTTCTACTCTCTACTGTCCACTTCATCGAAAAATTTGGAAGTGTCTTATATGGAATTGTTATTTTAAAATACTTAAACAATGCAATGGGTTCACGTGCTGGCAAATTTCATCAGGGAATGATAGGAACCAGGTTCAAATTAGAGCAGTGTTATAACCCCATCAAACTGATGATGTCAGCATAGGACCAACGCCATTTGTATCACAGTGCAAGCAGCGAATACCCAGTTGGACAGAGTGTTACCCCCTTTTTCCCTGTAGAAGTGTAACAAAACTCCACTCGAGCACTCAAATGCAGAGTCCAAGATATCAGACTCATGCATCTATTGAATGAGAAGAGTTTAACATTCCTGTCAGCTCATTTCAATTAAAAGATAAGTTAGCAGTGTTAAACTAAGATAGAATAATGTGCATTGTATTCTTCAGTGACAATATGAAGAAAAATATCTTAGAGACTATCTTGTAAGTATCAGTTAGTCAAGCACAGCCGAATGCTATACTGCAAGCTGGAATAAGGAAGATCATGCCTCAGCACCAGGTCTGAAACTGCAATATTGCAGGATAATTAACTGTTAGGGGTGTGGAAACAATAACAGATAGTAATTATAAATAGGGTCTTTATGACAGATTTCACTATATAGTAAATATAAATTCTTAATACCTACTCAAACATGATTTTGCTTTTATTAACAAGTTTTAGTTTTTCTCCTTATAAAGTAGGCAATAGCATGAGTGTTTTATTTTATACACCGTTTTACCCACTCTGACATAGCATATAAGGTAAATAAAAAACAGCTGTTGCATAGGTTGCAGAGACAAATTCATGTAAGTGGTCTTTGTTAAGGTCCCTTAAGATTGAGGTCGAGCCCACAATGAAATACAACAGTTTGGCAGGGGGCTAGTGGCATTCTGTGAACATCCTCATGCTGCCCTGACCTTGACTTCGGCATTTCTGAGCTTGGGTGAGGTGAGCATTCCATGACACCAGTTCCAAAAGTGCACTACAACAGGAGTATTTAGAGGCAACAAATGAAAATATACCACTTCCCCTAAGACAAAAGGGAAGGAAAATCAGATGGTTAAGTAGATTCATGTTGCTCAGATGCACCCCCACTGGTGATTACAGAAAAATATTGGCAGGGGCAGAAAGCCAGTCATTACCCATCCTCTTGCAGGGGAAAACAATACATGAAAGAGGGGAAAACAATACATGAAAGAGGAGAAAAAATTTCAAGCACTGTACTTCCAAGTACTTCAGTGGGCAATATATTGAACAGTTAATTTCCAAATATCTGTTACATATTGCTCATTCTACAATACGATTGTCAGTTTGTAGCTGTTATTCAAACACATACAAAAGAGTAAAGACAATGGAAAGATATTTTAAACAATGCCCTGATACTGTTTAAGAAATTAATCACACACCACACTTTCTCACAATTGCAAACTAATTTATGTAAATATACTTGTGGTAGTGCAAAACTAAAAAGGTAGAAAATAAGTTACCCATATGTGCAGCCATTATAAAGCATATTTTTCAAACATATCCCTCATATTGAAATTTTTTAAATTATCAATTTTGTGCTTAAATCAAAATTATGCCACAAAAATAGATAGACCAATATACACAATAATGGACGACAAGGAGTGGAGGTAGGGTTTGAAAATGTTTAATTTGTTAACGTGGTCATTGTAGATTTTTTTTAAAACAGAAGTACATTTGTTTTTTGTGCACAAGAACAAGCCTGGAAATGATCTCCCATCACCTTGTCAGAATGAGCTGAATACTTTTTATCAATTTCATGCCGTGCTCATGGCAGTCCCCAGCCATCACTCCTTCAGTTCTTTGTGTAAGTACCCAATCAGACTTTTTTTTAATTTTCCCTGATCTTCAGTGGTCTAAGTCACTCCCCTGGATCCACCTGGTGCGGCCCACTTGCACCCATCTTGACGCGAGTACACCTCATCTCACCAGCCTCCTGACCTATGCTAGGTCCCATCCGAGCCAGTGCAAACTCCTTAAGTCACTCGCCTCGTGAGGGGCTAGTGGAGATTCCACCCCTTACAAAGCCAACCGGAAAAATCCCAGAAACTGCAGGGATCCAGTTGTGCCATTTTCCAGCGGGTTCCACTAGACTCCCGCAGGAATTATGGCAAATGTGCTGTAGAACTCCCAAGAAAATTGAGGACCCCAAGTCCTGAAAGTTAGTGTGTGTTCATGAAACAGTTGTAATCAATTTTACAACACCAAGTTATAGTCCTATCCTTTCCACTGTGAGCCGGCAGTTTGTGGTGTCGATGGTAGTCATGATGTGGAGATGCCGGTGATGGACTGGGGTTGACAATTGTAATCAATTTTACAACACCAACATTCATGAAACAGGTGTTTGAAACTAGGAAGTGAACAAAAGAGATGCTCTGAAGGTGAAATACATTAAAGTTAGTAGGGCAGGATTTTGTAATTTAAAGAAATATTACAGAAACTAGCCAAAATTAATATTTCAATGATTGCAGTCCATTCCATTTTCATTTTCAGACATCAGTTTGAATTCATCTACCAGATGTCAGCAGTAGCTCAGTGGTAGCACTCTCAGCTCTGAGGCAGAGGTTGTGGATTCAAGTCCCAGTCCAGGACTTCAGCACATAGTTTAGGCTGACTCTTTGATGCAGCATCGAGGGAGTGCTGTAGTGTTCGGAGGTCCCACCTTTTGAATCAGACATTAAATCAAGGCTCCATCTTCCCTCTCAAATGGACAGACAAGATATCATGGCATTATTCAAAGAAGAGCAGGGAAGTTCCCCTGGTGTCCTGACCAATATCTATCCTTCAACCAACAAAAACAGATTAGTTGGTCAATTATCCCACTGTTGTTTGTGGGACCACGATGTATGCAATTTGGCTGAACCATTTCCCTTCATTATAACAGTGACCACACTTTGAAAATACTTCATTGGCTGTGAAACATTTTGGGACGTCATGAAGTCGTGAAAGGTGCTATATAAATGCAAGTTCTTCCTTTCACCAATGAACAAGTCACACAGGCAGTGAAGGAGTTTTATCTCGATCGGCTATATATTATTACCTGCTTTTAATTACCATCCGAGGATTGCTCGTTCTGTAGTTTTCCCAATTAGGTGTATATCTCAAACTGATAAAACAAAGAGCTATAACCATCTCTGGTTTCAACACTTGTCCCGTACAAACAAAAGCTTTTAGCCATTATTTCGCAGCTGGGAAAACATCAAAAAGGGAGCATTTTGCAACTCTTCTGATAACAGTATATGTTGGTGTCTTGCATAATTCTGGTAAGTGAAATGTATTTTCAGGTCACATTTACAGGAGACAGACTTTGGACAGCAAAATTAAATGTCAAACATAAATACTACATTTAAACATTTGGCAATTTGCACACAACTTTCCCTTTCAAAATACTTAATGCAACAACCAAACAAATATCAAGCTAATATCACAACTCTCATGCACCAAATTGGAAGCAAGGTTCTCCTCTAAGTGGGAGTGAAAATTCAATGGTGATCACGACAGATGATGCTTCCACTGACCTCTTAAACTGGGAACTTCTTTCATTGTCCTGGCCAACATTCCTGACTCAATCAATACACCATAAACAGATTAACCTTTCATTTATCTCACTGCTGTTTATGGGATACTGCTGTGCACAAAATACTTACTGCATTTGCCCATGTAACAGCATCACTGCATTTTAAAGCAATTAATTCTATGTCAAGTGCTTTGAGGTGTTTGAGATGATATAAGGCCCTTTATAAAAGCAAGTCCTTTTGCTCTTAAATTATCTTATCTATGATGTGGAGATGCCGGTGATGGACTGGGGTTGACAATTGTAAACAATTTTACAACACCAAGTTATAGTCCAACAAATTTATTTTAAATTCCACAAGCTTTCGGAGGCTTGTGGAATTTAAAATAAATTTGTTGGACTATAACTTGGTGTTGTAAAATTGTTTACAATTATCTTATCTATGGGAGAGTATTTCATACTTAAACTGATCCATCCCTTTCCCCTTGGATTTTTCCACAAGATAATTACAGATGAGGATGGCCATTCAGCTCTTCATAATTCATCCATCTGGGGAGATCCTAAAAACTCCCTTTTCAGCATCCAATTGATTCTTAAAAGCTCTCCCTGTCCATTTCATACATTGATCACCCTTTCTGTGAAAAATTTCCTGACATCAGTCCTAAATTTGTCTTTGATCAGTTTGAACCCGTTTCCATTTGTCCCAGTCTCACAATTTAATTTAAAGTGATATTTTTGATTTACCCTCTCCATTCCCCCATCATAAACAGCTGTACAAGATTACCACTCAGTCATCTCCTTTCCAGGCTGAAAAGCCCAAGTATCTTGAACCTTTCATTATAACTCAGATCTTTGAGACAAGAGATCAGTCTCATGGCTCTTCTCTGCACTGACACGAGCACTTGAACATCTCGTGTCTCAGCGATCAGAACTGGATTGTACTGAAGGTGCAGTATTACCAGAGCACTATACAGTTTGGTCACAACTTTCTGATTATATTTTACTCTTTTGGCTATGTAGTTCAACATTCTATTGGCTTTGTTCATTGCTGCTTTGCATTGGTTCAATATGTTGAATTACTTGAAGGAACTAATCATTCAGAATATTTACTATTTTGTCTTCGTCCCCAGTTTTAAGATCATTTGCATCTTTTAGGGTTTCAATTCTTCTCTGACTGACCTCTTATGGTTGCATTACTGAAAGAACATTTTGCTGTTATCTTCAGCCTCTGATGCTTTGTTTTTTCTCCAGATCCCTCTTTGTCCCTCTCCCCACTCTCATTATGTTTCTGCATTTCCTCGCATTCATTTCAATGAGCCTCTTCATCTTTCTTTCTGCAGGATCTGTAGAGGTTGTTGAACATCTTTATTTCATTTTTAATTTGTTTGTTAATCCATTCAGGGTCACATTTATTTAGACTGCGTTTGTTGGTTTTAGGAACATATTTATTCTGAATGCTGAGCGTTATTCCTTTAAACGTTTTCTACTGCCCTTAAACAACATACCCCAATTCATTAGTTTTAGTTGTTCCCTCATTTCTTTGAATTTCACCCTTTTGAAGTTATAAAGCTGGCTCCAAGTGTCAAGTACCTCAGACTCCCAGATTATATTGAATTTGATCATTCTGTGGTCATTGTGCTCCAGGAGTGCTACGACTTCCATTTCTTTTACATTGTCTGGGTCATTAACTGACACTCAGTCAAGATGAGTAGCCATGATGACACACTGGGTCACAAAGCAGTCATGCATTACATTTACCAACTCTGACTTTTTTTTATTTGTTCATGGGATGTGGGCGTCGCTGGCAAGACCAGCATTTATTCCCCATCCCTAATTGCCCTTGAGAAGATGGTGGTGAACCGTCTCCTTGAACCGCTGCATTCAGTGTGGTGACGGTTCTCCCACAGTGCTGTTAGGAAGGGAGTTCCAGAATTTTGACCCAGCGACGATGAAGGAACGGTGATATATTTCCAAGTTGGGATGGTGTGTGACTTGGAGGGGAACATGCAGGTGGTGTTGTCCCCACGTGCCTGCTGCAGTGCATCCTGTGGATGGTACACACTGCAGCCACAATGCGCCAATGGTGAAGGGGGTGAATGTTTAGAGTGGTGGATGGGGTGCCAATCAAGCGGGCTGCTTTGTCCTGGATGGTGTCGAGCTTCTTGAGTGTTGTTGGAGCTGCACTCATCCAGGTAAGTGGAGAGTATTCCATCACACTCCTGGACTTGTGCCTTGTAGATGGTTGAAAGGCTTTGAGGAGTCAGGAGGTGAGTCAATCGCCGCAGAATGCCCAGCATCTCACTTGCTCTTGTAGCCACAGTATTTACATGGCTGGTCCAGTTAAGTTTCTGGTCAATGGTGACACCCAGGATGTTGATGGTGGGCGATTCAGCGATAGTAATGCCATTGAATGTCAAGCGGAGGTGGTTAGACTCTCTCTTGTTGGAGATGGTCATTGCCTGGCGCGAATTCAACTTACCTGGATGTTGTCCAGGTCTTGCTGCATGCAAGCATGGACTGCTTCATTATCTGAGGGGTTGCGAATGGAACTGAACACTATGCAATCATCAGCAAACATCCCCGTTTCTGACCTTATGATGGAGGGATGGTCATTGATGAAGCAGCTGAAGATGGTTGGGCCTAGGACACTGCCCTGAGGAACATCTGCAGCAATGTCCTGGGGCTGAGATGATTGCCCTCCAACAACCACTACCATCTTCCTTTGTGCTAGGTATGACTCCAGCCACTGGAGAGTTTTCCCCAATTACCATTGACTTCAATTTTACTAGGGCTCCTTGGTGCCACACTCGGTCAAATGCTGCCTGGAATTCAGCGCTTTTGTCCATGTTTGGACCAAGGCTGTAATGAGGTCTGGAGCAGAGTGGTCCTGGCGGAACCAAACTGAGCATCGGTGAACAGGTTATTGGTGAGTAAGTGCCGCTTGATAGCACTGTCGACGACACCTTCCATCACTTTGCTGATGATTGAGAGCAGGCTGATGGGGTGGCAATTGGCCGGATTGGATTTGTCCGGCTTTTTGTGGACAGGACATAACTGGGCAATTTTCCACATTGTCGGGTAGATGCCAGTGTTGTAGCTGTACTGGAACAGTTTGGCTAGAGGCGCGGCTAGTTCTGGAGCACAAGTCTTCAGCACTACAGCTGGGATGTTGTCGGGGCCCATAGCCTTTGCTGTATCTGGTGCACTCAGCCGTTTCTTTATATCACATGGAGTGAATTGAATTGGCTGAAGACTGGCTTCTGTGATGGTGGGGATATCGGGAGGAGGCCGAGATGGATCATCCACTCGGCACTTCTGGCTGAAGATGGTTGCAAATGCTTCAGCCTTGACTTTTGCACTCATGTGCTGGACTCTGCCATCATTGAGGATGGGGATGTTTACAGATCCTCCTCCTTTCGTTAGTTGTTTAATTGTCCACCACCATCCACGACTGGATGTGGCAGGACTGCAGAGCTTTGATCTGGTTGTGGAATCGCCTAGCTCTGTCTATAGCATTTTGCTTCCGCTGTTTAGTATGCATGTAGTCCTGAGTTGTAGCTTCACCAGGTTGGCACCTCATTTTTAGGTACGCCTGGTGCTGCTCCTGGCATGCTCTTCTACACTCCTCATTGAACCAGGGTTGATCCCCTGGCTTGTTGGTAATGGTAGAGTGAGGAATATGCTGGGCCATGAGGTTACAGATTGTGCTGGAATACAATTCTGCTGCTGCTGATGGCCCACAGCGGCTCATGAATGCCCAGTTTTGAGCTGCTAGATCTGTTCCAAATCTATCCCATTTAGCACGGTGATAGTGTCACACAACACGTTGGATAGTGTCCTCAGTGCAAAGACGGGACTTCATCTCCACGAGGACTGTGCGGTGGTCACTCCTACTAATACTGTCATGGACAGATGCGTTTGCGACAGGTAGATTGGTGAGTACGAGGTTAAGTAGGTTTTTCCCCCGTGTTGGTTCGCTCACCACCTGCCGCAGGCCCAGTCTGGCAGCTATGTCCTTCAGGACTCGACCAGCTCGGTCAGTAGTGGTGCCACCGAGCCACTCTTGAAGTCCCCCACCCCAGAGTACAGTCTGTGCCCTTGCTTCCTCCCAGTGGTGCTCAACACGGAGGAGGAGTGATTCATCAGCTGAGGGAGGACGGTAGGTGGTAATCAGCAGGAGGTTTCCTTGCTCACGTTTGACCTGATGCCATAAGATTTCATGGAGTCCGGAGTCAATGTTGAGGACTCCCAGGGCCACTCCCTCCTGACTATATATCACTGTAGTGCCACCTCTGGTTGGTCTGTCCTGCCAGTGGGACTGGACATACCCAGGGATGGTGATGGAAGAGTCTGGGACATTGGCTGAAAGGTATGGTTCTCTGAGTATGGCTATGTCAGGCTGTTGCTTGACTATCCCAATTTTGCCACAAGTCCCCAGATGTTGGTGAGGAGGACTCTGCAGGGTCGACTGGGCTTTGTTTGCCTTTGTCGTGTCTGGTGCCTAGTGGTCCAATGCCGGGTGGTCCGTCTGGTTTTATTGCTATTATGACTTTTTTTAAGCAAGATTTTACAACTGAGTGGCTTGCTAGGCCATTTCAGAGGACAATTAAGAATCAACCACATTGCTGTGGGTCTGGAGTCACATAGGCCAGACCAGGTAAGGGCGGCAGGTTTCCTTCCCTAAAGGACATCAGTGAACCAGAAGGGTTTTTACGACAATTCGTTAGTTTCATGACCACTATTACGGATTCTAGTTTTTTAAAAATTCCAGATTAATTTAATTAAATGAATTTAAATTCCCCAGCTACCGTGGCGGGATTTAAACTCATGACTCCGGATTATTAGTCCAGGCCTCTGGATTACTAGTCCAGTAACATAACCACTATGCTACCGTACCCGAACCACTGACTCTGAACCACTTCGGTTTTCCCAGTTTATAACTTGCTTGTTTTCGCATACCATTCCAATCTCCACATGGAGCTATCCTATCTTTTCAACATCTTGAATTAATTACAGCTGAAATGTGTTAATATGATGTCATTTCCAGTGCAGTCATTGCTCTTGCGAAGTTCTGGTGCAGTCATTATGACTGCTGTGCACAGTGCAAGCAGATTACAAAAAATCACTTCACAACGGCAATGACAACATTGATCATTTCTAAATCTTTATGCTTTACCTTTTGTAATCCTGTCTAAACAGCAAGTGCAGGATCTTTCCAAATATAGAAGCACAGAAAATCTCAAGGCCAGAAAAGACCAGAGGTATATCTAGACCACTCTCCTGCTATCCTAGCAATTGTAACTAATGATATGTTTTTGTTCAAGATACTTGTCTAATATGAGATCTAGAAGAGATCTGAGCCTTATAACCTCCCTTGGTAAGCTGTTCCAAAAAACAGCCACTCTCTCAGTAAACTAATGCTTTCTTACCTCCCACTTGAAACTAACCCGTCTCAGGTTATGCGCAGGTTCCCTTGCACTGATAACCTGTATCAAATCAAATATCCAGACTGATACTGTATGTACTTGAGCCTTACTAGTTTAAATACCACCATTATATGCCCCCTCAGTCTTCCCTTCTTCAATGAGAAGAGTCTCAGTTCTGTAAGTCTATCTTCATACGCTTTATTCTCCAGTTGCCTCATAATTCTCGTTGCTCTTTGCACTTTTTCCAGTTTAACTACATCTTTCCTGTACTGAAAGTTCCAGAACTGAACACAATACTTCCAGGTGTAGCCTACCTAATGCTCTATACAACGTTAAGAACACAAACTTTAATTGATACACAATTCTCTCTATGGAACTGAACAACCCAAAATTGCTTTCAATACCAGAAGACCATTTCTTGTCTGTAATTCCAGCAGGTTCGTGTCTGTGTTTTTATCCTCACTGTTCTGTGAAGCATCTTGGGATGTTTTTCCATTTGAAAGGAATATTATAAATGCAAATTGCTGTTGTTGTAGTCACTTTCAATTTAAGGTATTTGAATTGAATTAATTTTATAATACAGAAGGACAAATAACTGGACACTTCTATACATTAAGCTTCTAATTCATTGCATATTATTTTATGTGTCCTTATTAATAAATAGCTATTTTCATTCAATTTAATGCAAAACTACATGTTCAGTACAGCAGACTTGCAACTATTCACATGTTTATTAAAACTAAATTATCCTATTTATAAAAAAATGCAATAGATGTATTAACAAATACATTCACTGAACACATTTTGATTTTTGGCAACAATGAACAAATGTCTGAGGAGAAATTAATAAAAGATAGATATTAAAATGTCAGCTTATTTGGCTCATTATTGTTTGTGTTCAGCCTGGGGGAAAAACTGTAAATAAAATTACAGTAACAGTGTCAACTTATGACAAAAAAAAAATCAATATATCTTGCAAAAAGCATGGATTAATCCCCTAACAGGCTAACCAACAATAATTGCTGGAGTTTATAACTGCAACATATTAGTTAATTTTGCAATATTTCTGTAACATGCCCATCAGAGCACACTGGTGATTTCCCTTTAATATTCCAAATTTTGAATAGGAGGTCTATCCTGTACCATCAGCTCAACTATGATAATATTGACTGTATAAGGAGTGTGAGGAAACCTAGTAACGTAGATTACAACATATGCATGTACTGTACAGTAAATTATAGTGGTTGGAAAAAATAGCTCATAAGTTTAATTATGATTTTAGGAAACAGTTTGTCCGTTCCTTAAAACAAGCACTGATATACTTGTAGAAGACGATGCAGAAGTTAAAAATGTAAGCAGGGTTTCTGAGGTCGAGTTAGTTCCAACCTGACAGACCTAGCCATGGGAGTTTGGAACTGTATCAATCCTCCATGGCACACTATCTGAGACAAGTCTGCAGTACTCTGTAGTCCTGTTCGTTACTAAGCAGCCAGCTTGGCTCACTGTTATAATGTGAAGAAGTACACTCGTCACTGGAGTTGGGATTATAACTCTGCAAACCGATGTCCCAACAGATAGGGTAAGCCTACCTGGTCAAGCAGTAGAAAGCTTACCAGAGCTCTGTGCTGATAAGATGCGCGGTTTTAGCCTTGTAAATCCCGGCAGTGCCCCATCACATATTTGGTGTCCAGTTTGACCCAGAGGTGGTTACATAGCTCTAGCAGAGTAAACTTTCATTCACTACAGGGGCCCTTACCAGCTAATGTGATTCACAACACAAGCTTTTGGGAAAGCTATTTTGTAACTACTTTCTGCAATAAACTCAGCTGGGCTGAATGTTGTCCCAGTGATTTGATAAATAAAAACGGAGGTCCAGATACCCAAGCAGTGTACAGACTTTCAGATTCTGACTTAAGAAAAAGACTTTAAATAATGCCTGATCACATTTTTCATACACAGCTCACATAAAATGTATTGCTTTAAAGTGCAGTGATTATTTATAGGCAAATGCAGTAGTTCTTAATGCGCATTGCAAAATCCCATAATCAACAAGTATCCTGGCCAATATTTATCCCTCAACCAATACCCAAAACAGATTATCTGGTCAGTTATTTCATTGCTGTTTGTGGGATCTTGCTGTGCGCAGACTGACTGCTCCATTTCCTATATTACAACAGTGACTGCACTTCAAAAGTACTTCAATGGCTGTAAAGCGCTTTGAGACATCCCGAGGTCATGAAAGGCGCTATATAGATGCAAGTCTTTCTTTAAGTGAGATGACTATGAACTTATTCTGTTTTCTGGTGATGGCAGTGGAGCAAGGAATTCTGGTCAGGATTCAAGATGACCTCCTTATTCTTCAAATAGTGCTATAGGGTCTTTAATATCCACCTGAACAAGTACGCAGGGCCTCAATCTAAAATCTCATCTGATGGATGGCACCATCAATAATGCAGCTCTCACTCATGCTGACTGTACGAACAGCTATTATCATAATCAACTGATATTACAGATTCAACAAATGCTCAGTTCTACTGTGCTCACCAGCACTGAATTCAAACTTTATGTTTTAAAAGCAGTGTTGGTAAGAAGCTGGAGCTAAGCAAGTGCTGACTGTATGATCAACTGTGTTAGCAACTGGTTTGAAACTTCTTTTATTGTTGGCCAAACTGAGAGAGGTAGAATACCGACACTGTAAAACATGCTGTTGAAACCTGAAGTATTCTGCACACCTCTTACCATGAATACAACCACCACTACATGAAAAAACTTGCACTTAGATAGCACTTTTAATATAGAAAAACATCTCAATGCATCTCAAGAGAGGCATGAGAAAAAATAGGCAATGAGTCAAAGGAGGAACAATTCGGAAGGATGAGTAAAAGCTTGGTCAAAGAGGTGGATTTAAGGACGAGAGGGAGGTGGAGAGGCAGAGGGGATTAAGGATGGAATTCCAGAGGATAGGTCTTAAGCAGCTGAAGGCGCCGTCGCCAGTAAAGGGGCAAAGGCAGAGGAGTGTGTGCACAAGAGGCTGGAGTCAGAGGAACAGAGACTTGAGAGGAGTTGTGAGGCTGGAGGAAGATCCAGGGATAGTGAGGAATGAGGCAATGGAAGGATTTAAACGCAAGAATGAGAATTTTAAATTTTGAGGTGTTAGGAGATCGAGAGCCAATGTCGGTCAATGATGTGATGAGCGAGCACGTCTTGGTGTAGGATAGGATACAGGCAATAGAGTTATGGATGAGCTGATGGATGTTATTCCAAAATCTTTCAAGAGCATTTGCATAGCATAAATAATTTAATCAAATGTCTACATATCGTCGGAGTTTATTTTGTTTTAGTTATACTTCAACATAATTTCAAATTATAGAGACGAAATTGAACAGAACTATATACATTCGGGTAAAATGTTGCTCAGAAAACGTAATTGAAGTAACGATTTAGTAGCTCTGATGCGGCTCCTGGGTAATAATCTTGGAACCTGTATAGTACTTAACTGGATCTTTCTTTAGAAAATGCAATCAAAATTAAAATAAAAAACACAAATAAATCAAATCTGTTGCTGTCATTACACAATATCTATCCATAGTGCAGTGCATAGAAATAGGAATTTTTCATCATCATTAGCCACGCATTTCCATTAACTTTGATGAGATGAACGGCAACTGATTTTTTACAATATTGAAAATACATCTAGAGCAAAACACATTGAAAAAAAAAATCAAAATTATTTAGAATCTAAGTTCTATTAATAACTACTCAAAACTAGAATGTGCAGAACAAAATAGAATTCAAATTCACATATCTTGAGGCCTCAGTGAAATATATGATCAAACTGCTGTGGCAACACAATGTCACCCTTTTGATTAAATGACACTTAGCCAATTGGACATTTAAGCCAATCAACATGGTTACAGGCACATGATGCTTTTTCAGTGTGGTACTATGAATCAGTGCCACATTCCTACATAGTTATCGAGACATAATACGATATGGATCTTAGAATAAATTTTTTAAAAACTTACTGCAGATAAAACATCAAAGGTGCAAAGTAAAGAAAAAAAACTTGCTTCTTTGGGTTATCATAGTTGCAAGTGTATGTTTCATTTTAACAGGCTAGTTAAGGCCTTATGTTCTCACAAAAGGTTTAAACCAAAACGTTAACCCATTTTTTCTCTTTACAGATGCTGATAGATCTGCTTTGTACTTATTTTTACAACAGTTAATACTTTGTGCGTCTTAAACTCTTGCAAAGTCCTGTCTTTGGGACTGTAACTGCATATATTTCAACATAAAAGGGAAGTTCAGTGTAGTGTCAAATTATTAAGACACAAAAATTAAAAATATTAACCAGCACATGCATCTACCATCTAGATTATTTAAAATAATCTGTGATTGGAATATCCAAGATTTACAATAATATTTTTTATTGAAACCATTGTTTGTCCAATAATTGACATTTAGAATACATTTATTAGTACAATTGAAACTTCTTGGCTCAACACACCTCTTAAGATGTTCCAGCTTGGTATCAAATTGCTTGCTGATCGATAATGTGAAGTGGATCCTCAATCCACTTCATACACATCTTTACATAGCAGCAACCTTCTCTAAACATTCATTACCTAAAAAAATGTCAAGAGAACAACCTCCCTGCACCACTTTCCTCTTTTCACACTTCTGTCTGTTGCCAGTCTCTGTAGTGCAGTCCATCACTTAGCTACTTTAGGAGGCGGATGCTGTTTCTACAGGATAACGTACATTGTAAGACACCTTGCAAATTACTACTCTACTTGCTTTGAAAATGACAAATTCATACAGAAAAAATATGGTTTCAAGACCCCCATCTAGCACTTGATTTAATTTGATGGAATGGGTTCACTCTGTTGACTTGTATACTAAAACAAGTAGTACTTAAATAGAACTGAGCTGGCTTATCAAATAAAGCCTATATTTATAAGAATGTTTAAATAACATATATATTGCATGTAGCTTACCTGTGTTAAAGCATCAGACACAATGCAGCAACAACAGCAGAATTAAACAACAGAATTTAAACAATAGCAAAATTTAATGGGGAAAGACAGACATTGCAATGTGGTAATTTCATGAGAGGTTACCTAAAAGAATCACCTAGTACAGAGGCTCAAACTTTTTTTGCTGAGCCCCCGTCCCCCCATCAGAGATTCATGTCCTATGCATGCCCCTTCTTTCCAAGAAACAGTATTTTTGTGTAATTAATGTTAGTGTACATATAGCTGGAAACCCAGAATACTTTAGCAATTTTGTCACTTCAGCAGTTTTAATTCTGCCCCTTTACACTTCTGGGTTTTAATACAAAGTCCAATCATATCATTAGAACTCACTGGATGGGAAATTCCTCTGATCTGCTCCCACTTCAGTGGCGTTACTTTGCCGGAATGCAGCAGAAGCAAAGTAACGCCAGCGAAGCGAGAGCCTATCCAAGGAATTTTCCGGCCAGCATGACAGAGTAAGCATCTTCACTGAAAAGAAAACTGCAAGCCTCTTCTCTCTTCAGGTTGGGAATGCAAGCCTAGTGCAGGATGAACAATCCACTGCAGACAGAACTAGAATGGGCCTACAGTCAGTTTGTTTGGGGGTGAAACAGGGAGTAATGAATCATTGGGTTAATTTGGGAGGTAAAATATGTCTGATTTTTTATTGTGCAAACATTGAGGCCCAGGAGAACAGATGCCATTATTACTTTATTTCTCAATTTAAGATTATGCCAATCAAGCAGCAACATGAAATCCAAGCTGGGCAAAATAAACTTTCCACAAAGATGCAGAGTAATTTTTGAGGCCAAGGCAAGTTTTTAAAAGGAGGGCTGTTTATCTATTCCCTCGAAACATCCCAGGGACCCAAGGGCAAAAAAAATGGATGTTCCACAGAACTCAGAGCAGGGAACATTTCAAAAGATGTTTAAAGCAGAGTGGGGGGAGGCTGCTATTTATTTATTTATGACAACGGGGACTCCAGGGCTCATGAGCTTTCCCAAAAAGAAATTTATGCTGCGGAGGTATAGACCAGAAGGTAAACAACTTTTTAAAAACTGAATAAAACACACTTAAAGTGAGTAGTGCCCACTGAAAATACAGTACCTCCAAAGTGGAACTGTTTGCAGAGAATGACTGAGTTTTGGAGACAGCAGGTTTGGGAATCAGCCTGAGAGTTGAGAGGAGGGCTACAGCGCCACTAATGGCGTAAATATGTATTGCACGCATTACCTGTTCATGAGCTGCAGCTGGCATCCTTAGTGTGTTAGCGAGTTTACATTTTCTCTCCTTTTCTCTTCTCTTGCTCCCCCCCCCCCCCCCCCGCAAAGGTTCTATGTAAAACAAATTAGTCTAAATCCAGCTCCTAGCCAGCACAGACCCACAATGCAAAATTATGACTAATTCAGTACAAATTGTCAATGTTAGACCCACAAGAACAATTTAGTGTAGCAAAGAGAAAAATTTATACTGATGCAATAAGAGGTGCTCTTCAAACACTGCGCTTCAAGCATTTTGATGATCATGGTAGACAGAGCTTTAGTCTGCACTTGGTCACATTACTGGCTTGGGAATGCTTGACTCTGGCAAAAAATCCAAAGCTTGTATAGCAAACTGTATTGTAAATAAAAATAAAACTTGTTCCCAGCCCAACAATTCTGGAACCTCAACAAGGGACAGTGGCAGAGTACTACAATACTTGCTTCAAATCTTCAAAATCAATATATTCTATCCTTTTAATATGAACTTTTAGATCAGCCAGTATATTGTGAACTCAAAATGAAACTGTTAGCTATTTTCTGAAAGAAATTCTTTTGTCTTAGAAAGGTGACAGCACGGAAGGAGGCCATTCGGCCAATCGAGTCCGAATCTTTGTGTGGGAGGAAACAAAACAATACGCAAATTTGTGTAAAGATAACCACTAGTTTTAAGAGTAGGTAGCCAGCCGGTTCCCCAAAAAGATGTTAATTGTCTGTATTTATAAATTAGTTGCATCAGAAATTACCTCAAAGTTTTTGAGATGTTACGGCAATGCAGACTTGCAGCTTAAATCTGTGTCAAACTATCTGAGTAGAATCAAGGTATTTGATAGTATCAAGTGTCAGAAATAATCAAAATTCATTAAATACCAGAAACCTGACTTTTTTAAAAATTAGATTAGTCTGAAAGCTGAAATTGCCTCGTGTAAAAAGATCGCTTTGACTTCAGGTGTCAAAAGCTGCCTTAGAGTAGTATAATTGTGGATGACTCTCGCTATCCTGAAGTTCATTTGCTTGAACTATTAGTTTCATGCTGCGACAGTATGGTGGGACTGTTACTATCTTCAAAAATTCAGTTGAAATATTCTGAAAAGGACCAAGGTTTGTTTGAATGTTTAAAGCATTGTGTAAGTAAAGTATTATACTGATTTATTTACTGCATTACTTTTGCTTCTGTGCAATTATATATCTTGTATATAAACTTGATTACTAGTTTTAGCCTAAGCAATACAGTGAGACTGGGTGTTTTAAGCCTTTCAGAATGGAGTGGAGAGCATGATGGCCAGCCCATGCTATCTCCAGAACAAAATATTGCAGTAAAAGGATACTAATCAATCCTGTGGCACATTACACCAATTTACAGCATACATAAAGTGTAAGTGCTCGATCATAGGAGACGCGGGTCTGCCTATGGAAACTCGACTTTGCTGTGAACACAAATGCAGTTTAGGAAACTGCCCAAATTGTAGCTGGCAAATCTCAATGTTCTTCTGGGAAGACAAGAGGCTGCAAATATATCTCAAACACCTGCAGTTCCCTCAGCTAAAATGGGGCTCCGACTCAGTTGTCTCAAACACAATTGGTTGGTCTGACTCTGTGGGATCATGGCTGGGAATCTTACCACCCAACATAACCTGTCATTGAGCATGGAAAACTGATTCTGACTGCCAAATCCCCAACACAGCCTACTCCACAATGTCCAAATGCAGTCCATAAGTACCCCATTATAGCATCAGCCTGAAGGATGGTTTTTACCTCCCTGAAGATCTGTGTCATCTGTCCTCTCCCTAATATGGAAAAATTGGGAAATGTCAGGACCATTTGCCTAGGGAAGATTCTGACTCTGGCATGAGCATATCACCAGTTTAGGCCATGAAGACCACGATATCTAACATCAAGCTGGCAACTGTGCCTCATCCACCATGACCTAGCCACTGCCTCCAAATTAGATACTGACTCTAGGATCAGGCATTATTCCATAAACTCCACTGATTGGCAACTCCCCATCACATCGCTATTTTGCGCATCATATTACAGACAGCCTCAAGCGAGCCTACAAGCAAGACTAAGGGTTCTAGATTGCAGAGGAGGAGTGCCAAAGTACAGAATTAAAAGCAAAATGTCCCCAGCATGTGCAAAGCCATGGCAGCAATCCCAATGTATTCTCTTTCAGGTATCATGAGATGAAACTGCAAAACTATGTCACAAAATACATGCATGTAAATTTTTATTTAAAATGTTTTTTTTTATTCAAGTGGAAAAAGGGTTTGATCCCCATCTCTTGTGTCACATCTCAATGAGTATAAAAACTGTAATTACTCAAAATGTAAGTGCCCAATAAAATTCCAGTGTACTCTGCTCTACAACAGTGTCTGAGGTCCATAAACATTTCAGATTATATCATGTTGACATCCATTAATGAGCACTGGCAGAATGCCATTCTCTGTCCAGTAATAGGAATGTGTTTTAGGAACAATTTGTAAAATTTCCTCGATCTTTGAGACGATGCAGAAAGAAACAAAATGAGCAAATGGATAAATAATAACTTACATTTATTTGGAATTTTAATGTAGTAAAATGTCCCAAGGCACTTACCATGTAGGTATATGTTGGACCCTATTAAAACATTTTTCCAGAAAAATTAACAGATCTTCAATCATGGGCAAAAGCCCAATATTTCTCCAACCATTACTAAATAGGTCTTACCATTAACCAACCTAAATGTTGACCCTTTTTTTGCACACAAGTTTATATAGCACATAATGGCATTTTTGCGCCTAGTATTGTTACTAATTTTGGGCTGCACTAGTTATTCAACAACAACTTGCCATTAATACAGAAAAACATTCCAAGGGGCTTCACAGAGTCGTAATCAGACAGAAAAGGCCATTGAGCCAAAGGAGGACATATCAGAAGGGGTGAGAGGTGGGTTTTATGGAGGCTTTAAAAAAGGAGGTAGAGAGGCAGATGGGTTCAGAGAGGGAATTCCAGAGAGTGGGACCTAGTTGGCTGAAGGCACAGCTGCCAATGGTTGGAGAAGGTTGAGAGGAAGAGGGAAGAGTTAGACAAACAGACAGTTCTGTGAGGTGGGAGGGGAAGGGGGTTTAAGGCTAGAGATGGTTAGAGAGATAGGGAAGGGCAAGGCCATGAAGGGATTTTAAGCCGAGGATAACAAGGGAACATAAAAAGAGAGTAGGCCATTCAACCCCGCAAGTCTGTTCTGTCATTCAATCAGATCATGGCTGATCTGTACCTCAACTCCATTTACCTGCTTTTCATCTATATCCCTTGATATCCTTCCGTAACAAAAATGTATTGATCTCAGTCTTGAAAATTTCAACTGACCCAGCAACCAGAGTTGGGGGGGGGGGGGGGGTGGGGAGGAAAGAGTATTTTGGATTTCCACTACCCTTTATGTGAATTTTAAATTGAGGGCGCTGAGGGACAAAGGACCTGTCAGCAAGGTCAGAAGTGGTGTGTGAGCGGGATATGGTGCAGGATAGGATGTGGGCAGCAGTGATTTGGATAAGCAGAGGTTTAAGGAGGGTAGGGGATGGCCAGGAGAACATCGGAATAGTCTAATCTGGAGGTGACAAAAGCATGGATGGGCTGAGGCCGAGATGAAAATAGTCAGTCTTTGTGATGGAGAGGATATGAAGTCGGAAGCTCAGCTCAGGATTCATAGGATGTCAAGGTTGCGAACAGTCTGGTTCAACCTGAGATAGTGGCCAGGGAGAGGGGTGGGATCAGTGGCAAGAGTACAGAGTTTGTGGCAGGGACCAAAGACGATGGTTTCGGTCTTCCCAATGTTTAACTGGAGGAAACTGAGGCTCATCCAAGAATGGATGGCAGACAAGCAGTCTGACAATACAAAGGCAGTAGAGAGGTTGAGAGAGGTAGTGGAGAGATAGAGCTGGATTTTGTCAGCTTACATGTGAAAGCTGACTCAATTTCTTTGGGTGATGTGGATGAGGGGCCATGAGAAAGAGAAGGGGGCAAAGGATAGATGCTTGGAGGGCTCCAGAGGCAAAGGTGCAGGGGTGGGAAGAGAAGCCATTGCTGAAGCTGCTCCAACTACGATTTGATAGGTAGGAGTGGAAGCAAGCGAGGACAGTCCCACTGAGCTGGACAACTGAGAAAAGGCGCTGGAGGAGGATGGTTTGGACAAACATGTCAAAGGCTTCAGACAGGAGGAAAAATGCACCATGCTCACCGTCACAGATGATGTAATTTGTGACTTTGATTAGGGCTGTTTCAATGCTATGACAGGGGCAGAAACCTGATTGGAGAGATTCAAACCTGGAGATGTGGGAAAGATGGGCACAGATTTGGAAGGTGTCAACATGTTCAAGGATTTTGGAGAAGGGAGGATGAAGATGGGCAGTAGTTTTCAAGGACAGAGGTGGGTTTTTTGAGGAGCGGTGATGATGATTGTTTTGAAAGGAGGGGAACTGTACCCGAGGAGAGGAAACCATTTACAATGTCAACTCGCATGCGGGTTAAGAAGGGAAAATGACTGATCAGCATTTTAATGGGAATGGGCTGAGAGAGTGTGTAAAGGGAGATAGGAAAGAGAAGGATGTGGGATCAGTGCTAGGATGGGGGGTAGCTTGGGGGGAGACTTGGCTTGGCAGGCAAGGGGAAGTGGGGGAAGCAGCAGAGGCAGCTGAACAAATGGTCCCAATCTAAGAGACAAAGTCGTCCATAACATCCTCACATTTGTTGTTAGAGATGAGAGAGTAGCGGAGAGGAGCTTAAGAAGAGTTGATGTGACTCCAGACCCACAGCATTGTGGTTGATTCTTAATCGCCCTCTGAAAAGGCCTAGCAAGCCACTCAGTTGAGAATAGAACCCAGGGGTTATCTTTGTCTCCGGGATCATCCAAAAGTAGTGGGCAGGCTGGGTCAGAGTCACCAGTTATTCCTTTAAGTTATTGGCATTCTTCCTGTCTGCGTTGCTCCTCCTCCTGCTTGCATCATTCTCAATGTTTCTTTTTCTCAGCCTCCAAGTTCAACATTTCTAACTAGAATGCTGTTTCCTTGTCATTTTGCTTCCGAGCAAGTTATGAAAACTCAATGCCTTTGCCTTTTTTGATCTGGTCAACATTTTTAAATACCAGTTTCTGTTCAGTTCACTTTTAAATTTTAAACATTTAAATCACCTTCATGCCACCAGTGCAAATCAGAATCCATGGTGGTTGCTACCAATTGTTCCAAATTTTTCGTCTGCACTAGATATTCTCTCAGGCTTAGAATCACTGGTAATTCCCATGAGCATCCCCTAAGATCTGGAGTACCTCTACCGCTCAATATCCAGTTACACAATAGCATGACCCGGTACCGGAACAAATGAGAACCCTAGATGTGTGTACTGGATACTTCAATCTCGCACATGGGCCGCCCCTCCCACCCCCCACCACCCATCCCGTGCATTTCACCTTCAGGAAGCTGGACTCAAACTCTCTAATGAGATATGGTCCATTCTAAACCAAGAAGTTGGTTTATTTTGAAGTGTTCAGCAAAATTCAATCTATTTCAGCAAGAGAGGAAGTCTTTCTATGTTGCCGACTGGCTCACTGAGCTGCCAATCAAAACTGAAACCTTGAATCAGAACCCCTCCCCACTAGCCTACCTATCTAACATTCCTGCTGTGCTGAATAACTGGAAATCATTCTAACATTACATCGGAATTCCTCTATGAAATCTGGTATTGTCTCAAACCGATATAGTATGCAAGAAATGCAATTCCGTCTATTGGATCTAATCCTTATTCCCAGAAAACTTGTGCATTGAATTTAATTTAATAGCAGCATCTTATTATAAATTCAACGGAAATTCCTCCCAGGCCAAAAGACAAAAATATCAAAACGTCACAATTACTGGTAAGTGCAATCAGATGGTGTAATTCACTTAATAAATAAGGAGAAAATAATTGTCTTCCTCCTCTCACATTCCCAAAAACTAAGAGGTTGGCAAACATTGACATATTCCACTTCCAAATACGAGACTGGATGCACACTTCATTCCTTCCTTCCCCCCAGCCCCTCAAAAAAAGGAACAACTAAGTACCATTGACATAATCTGCTAATAGATTAGTTATAGAAATGCTTTAAAATATCCTTGCTGCTATGGCTTCAGCCAACTGCTGCGACAAACTAATGGTAAATAATATCAAAGACACACAGGGACACATCTGAACCTAACGTGCAGGAAACTGTGACAAATTCTAGCATGAATGAATTTTTTTTATTCGTTCATGGGATGTGGGCGTCACTGGCAGGGCCAGCATTTATTGCCCATCCCTAATTGCCCTTGAGAAGGTGGTGGTGAGCTGCCTGCTTGAACAACCGAGTGGCTTGCTAGGCCATTTCAGAGGGCGATTAAGAATCAACCACATTGCTGTGGGTCTGGAGTCACAAATAGGCCAGACCGGGTAAGGACGGCAGGTTTCCTTCCCTAAAGGACATTAGTGAACCAGAAGGGTTTTTACGACAATCCGGTAGTTTCATGGCCACCATTACTGATACTAGTTTTTTTTTTAATTCCAGATTTTTAAAAATTTAATTAATTGAATTTAAATTCCCCAGCTGCCGTGGCGGGATTTGAACTCATGACTCAGGATTACTAGTCCAGCTTTCCAGTCATTTGAGATTTGACGCTATTTCTCTTAACTTCACAGCAATAGGAATGTAAATAGTTTAATGGGCATGCAATGGTTAAGTTCCAAGTAAAACAGTAGTTAGAGTGTATTGGCATCAAACAACAGATATGGCTGAAATTTAGCATGATTCCAGACTATAAACATTTGGAAAACTTACAGTGCTCTGTGATTTTGTATTATTAAGTTATGAGTGGTCAAAGTTGGGTATTTCGTATTGTAGCTTCCAGCCATTCTCATTACGTTTAGACCAACAGGATAGTACGGTTATGATTCATATTAACTTTATTAACTGACACTATTTTTCTAATAAATTCCTGGAGAGGTTACTTGTCTCCAATTGTGTTTATTAGTGCTTGCTCTTGTGGTGAATCAGAGACAATCAGGAGGGCAAAAAGGGGACATGAGATTGCTTTCGCAGATAAGGCAAAGGAGAATCCAAAGAGCTTCTACAAATACATAAAGGGCAAAAGAGTAACTAGGGAGAGAGTAGGGCCTCTTAAGGATCAACAAGGTCATCTATGTACGGAACCACAAGAGATGGGTGAGATCCTGAATGAATATTTCACATCGGTATTTACGGTTGAGAAAGGCATGGATGTTAGGGAACTTGGGGAAATAAATAGTGATGTCTTGAGGAGTGTACATATTACAGAGAGGGAGGTGCTGGAAGTCTTAACGCGCATCAAGGTAGATAAATCTCCGGGACCTGATGAAATGTATCCCAGAACGTTATGGGAGGTTAGGGAGGAAATTGCGGGTCCCCTAGCAGAGATATTTGAATCATCCATCGCTACAGGTGAGGTGCCTGAAGATTAGAGGGTAGCAAATGTTGTGCCTTTGTTTAAGAAGGGCGGCAGGGAAAAGCCTGGGAACTACAGACCGGTGAGCCTGACATCTGTAGTGGGTAAGTTGTTAGAGGGTATTCTGAGGGACAGGATCTACAGGCATTTGGAGAGGCAGGGACTAATTAGGAACAGTCAGCATGGTTTTGTGAGAGGAAAATCATGTCTCACGAATTTGATTGAGTTTTTTGAAGGGGTAACCAAGAAGATAGATGAGGGCTGTGCAGTAGACGTGGTCTACATGGACTTCAGCAAAGCCTTTGACAAGGTACCGCATGGTAGGTTGTTGCATAAGGTTAAATCTCATCGGATCCAAGGTGAGGTAGCCAATTGGATACAAAATTGGCTTGACGACAGAAGACAGAGGGTGGTTGTAGAGGGTTGTTTTTCAAACTGGATGCCTGTGTCCAGCGGTGTGCCTCAGGGATCGGTGCTGGGTCCGCTGTTATTTGTTATTTATATTAATGATTTGGATGAGAATTTAGGAGGCATGGTTAGTAAGTTTGCAGATGACACCAAGATTGGTGGCATTGTGGACAGTGAAGAAGGTTATCTGGGATTGCAACGGGATCTTGATAAATTGGGCCAGTGGGCCGATGAATGGCAGATGGAGTTTAATTTAGATAAATGTGAGGTGATGCATTTTGGTAGATCGAATCGGGCCAGGACCTACTCCGTTAATGGTAGGGCGTTGGAGAGAGTTATAGAACAAAGAGATCTCGGAGTACAGGTTCATAGCTCCTTGAAAGTGGAGTCACAGGTGGATAGGGTGGTGAAGAAGGCATTCGGCATGCTTGGTTTCATTGGTCAGAACATTGAATGCAGAAGTTGGGATGTCTTGTTGAAGTTGTACAGGGCATTGGTGAGGCCACACTTGGAGTACTGTGTACAGTTCTGGTCACCCTATTATAGAAAGGATATTATTAAACTAGAAAGAGTGCAGAAAAGATTTACTAGGATGCTACCGGGACTTGATGGTTTGACTTATAGGGAGAGGTTAGACAGACTGGGACTTTTTTCCCTGGAGAGTAGGAGGTTTAGGGGTGATCTTATAGAAGTCTATAAAATAATGAGGGGCATAGATAAGGTTGATAGTCAAAATCTTTTCCCAAAGGTAGGGGAGTCTATAACGAGGGGGCATAGATTTAAGGTGAGAGGGGAGAGATACAAAAGGGTCCAGAGGGGCAATTTTTTCACTCAAAGGGTGGTGAGTGTCTGGAACGAGTTGCCAGAGGCAGTAGTAGAGGCGGGTATAATTTTGTCTTTTAAAAAGCATTTGGACAGTTACATGGGTAAGATGGGTATAGAGGGATATGGGCCAAGTGCAGGCAATTGGGACTAGCTTGGTGGTATAAACTGGGCGACATGGACATGTTGGGCCGAAGGGCCTGTTTCCATGTTGTAACTTCTATGATAATTAATTGCATAGAATGTACAGCACAGAAACAGGCCATTCAGCCCAACAGGTCCGTGAGGGTGTTTATGCTCCACACGAGCCTCCTCCCACCTTTCTTTATCTAACCCCATCAACATATCCTTCTATTACTTTCTTCCTCGTGATTATCTAGCCTCCCCTTCAATGCATCTATGCTAGTCGCCTCAACTACTCCTTGTGGTAGCGAGTTCCACATTCTAACCACTCTCTGGGTAAAAAAGTTTCTCCTGAATTCCCTATTGGATTTATTTAGTGACTATTTTATATTTATGGCCCCTAGTTCTGATCTCCACCACAAATGGAAACATCTTCTCTACATCTACCCTATCAAACCCTTTCATAATCTTAAAGACCTCCAACAACCACTACCTTTGTGCTAGGTATGACTTCAGCCACTGGAGAGTTTTCCCCTTGATTCCCATTGACTTCAATTTCACTCGGGCTCCTTGTTGCCACACTCGGTCAAACGCCGCCTTGATATCAAGGGCAGTCACTCTCACCTCACCTCTGGAATTTAGCTCATTTGTCCATATTTGGACGAAGGCTGTAGAGGTCTGGAGCCAAGTGGTCTTGGCGGAAACCCAAGCTGAGCATCGGTGAGCAGGTTATTGGTGAGTAAGTGCCGCATAATAGTACCGTCGACAACACCTTCCATCACTTTGCTCATGTTTGAGAGTAGGCTGATGGGGCAGTAATTGGCCAGATAGGATTTGTCCTGCTTTTTGTGGACAGGACACACCTGGGCGATTTTCCACTGTGGTGGGCAGATGTGCCAGTGTTATAGCTGTTGTGGAACAGCTTGGCTAGAGGCGTGGCTAGTTCTGGAGCACAAGTCTTCAGCACTACATCCGGGATGTTGTCTGGGCCTATAGCCTTTGCTGTGCACTCAGCTGTTTCTTGATATCACGTGGAGTGAATCAAATTGGCTGAAGACTAGCTTCTGTGATGTTGGGGATCACGGGAGGAGGCAGAGATGGGTCATCCACTCGGCACTTCTGGCTGAAGATGGTTGCAAACGTTTCGGCTTCGTCTTTTGCACTCACATGCTGGGCTCTGCCATCATTGAGGATGGGGATGTTCACAGAGCCTCCTCCTCCTATTAGTTGTTTAATTGTCCACCACCATTCACGACTGGATGTGGCAGGAATGCAGAGCTTTTATCCTCTAAGTTTGATTAATTTATCAATTATCTCACCCCTTTCTATCTTCAATGTCTATACATCTTTTTTGACCTCTTCTTCTAATGTCATGCCCACCTTGTTAGTCACCCTGGTAAATACTGAGGCAAAATAATTATTTATTGTTTCTGCCATTTCGTTGTCATTACCTGTGAGTTTATCCTTTAGTGGCCCTGTCCCTATCCTGATTTTTTTTTTATTTATGTGTCTGGAGAATACCTTACCATTTCATTTTATATTCCTTGATAATTTAATTTCGTCGTTTCTGTTTTCCTTCTTAAATCTTTTTTTGACTGCTTTCCTAACCTTCTCATATTCCCTTTTGTCATCCTCTCCTTTGTTGTCTTTGTACTTACAGTATGGCTTTTTCTTTAGTTTCAATTTTGCCCTTTTTTCTGTATTCATCCATATTGTACGTCAATACTGGCTAGTTTGCTCTTGCTTCTTAGTGGAATATATTTCTACTGGGCGCTACTGATCACCGTTTTTAATGTTTCCCACTGCTGTTCTATTTCTTTCTTTGTCAGTAAATTTTTCCAGATTACTTTCCCTAGTTCCATTTCCATCCCCTGAAAATCAGCTTTTTTCCAATTTATTACTTTGGTTTATGTCTTACTTATGTCCTTCTCAATCTTTATCTTAAACCTTAGTACATTGTGACTGTTATTACCTAGCTGTTCCCCTACGCTTACTTCTCTTACTTGAGCTGGTTCATTTCCCATCGTTAGATCCAGCAGTGCTTCCTTTCTTGTTGGGCTTTTTACATACTGGGTAAGAAAGGAGTCCTGCACACTGTAAAAACTCCATTCCCCGTAACCCTTTACCGACCTCTTCTTGCCAGTTTGTTTGGGGGTAGTTAAAATCTCCCAAGATTATTATTCTACATATTTGCTTACATATTTCTTCCTCCACCTTCTTCCCACTATTAGGTGGTCTGTAATATGCCCCTATTAGCATGATCAATCCCTTCTTACCTTTTATTTCAATTCATGCAGATTCTGTTTCTATCCCTCTGTTAGTTATGTCCCTTTTTTCTACTGCCATTATGTTATCTCTCAGTGGACCCCATGAAATCTCATGGCATCAGGTCAAACATGGGCAAGGAAACCTCCTGCTGATTACCACCTACCGTCCTCCCTCAGCTGATGAATCAGTCCTCCTCCATGTTGAACACCACTTGGAGGAAGCACTGAGGGTAGCAAGGGCACAAAATGTACTCTGGGTGGGGGACTTCAATGTCCATCACCAAGAGTGGCTCGGTAGCACCACTACTGACCGAGCTGGCCGAGTCCTGAAGGACAAAGCTGCTAGAATGGGCCTGCGGCAGGTGGTGAGCGAACCAACACGAGGGAAAAACTTAATTGACCTCGTCCTCACCAATCTACCTGTCGCAAATGCATCTGTCCATGACAGTATTGGTAGGAGTGACCACCACAAAGTCCTCGTGGAGATGAAGTCCCGTCTTCGCACTGAGGACACCATCCAACGTGTTGTGTGGCACTACCACCGTGCTAAATGGGATAGATTCAGCACGGATCTAGCAGCTCAAAACTGGGCATCCATGAGGCGCTGTGGGCCATCAGCAGCAGCAGAATTGTATTCCAGCACAATCTGTAACCTCATGGCCCGGCATATTCCTCACTCTACCATTACCAACAAGCCAGGGGATCAACCCTGGTTCAATGAGGAGTGTAGAAGAGTATGCCAGGAGCAGCACCAGGCGTACCTAAAAATGAGGTGCCAACCTGGTGAAGCTACAACTCAGGACTACATGCATGCTAAACAGCGGAAGCAACATGCTATAGACAGAGCTAAGCGATTCCACAACCAACGGATCAGATCAAAGCTCTGCAGTCCTGCCACATCCAGTCGTGAATGGTAGTGGACAGTTAAACAACTAACGGGAGGAGGAGGCTCTGCAAACATCCCCATCCTCAATGACGGCGGAGTCCAGCATGTGAGTGCAAAAGACAAGGCTGAAGCGTTTGCAACCATCTTCAGCCAGAAGTGCCGAGTGGATGATCCATCTCAGCCTCCTCCCGATATCCCCACCATCACGGAAGCCAGTCTTCGGCCAATTCGATTCACTCCACGTGATATCAAGAAACGGCTGAATGCACTGGATACAGCAAAGGCTATGGGCCCCGACAACATCCCAGCTGTAGTGCTGAAGACTTGCGCTCCAGAACTAGCTGCGCCTCTAGCCAAGCTGTTCCAGTACAGCTACAACACTGGCATCTACCCGACAATGTGGAAAATTGCCCAGGTATGTCCTGTCCACAAAAAGCAGGACAAATCCAATCCGGCCAATTACCGCCCCATCAGTCTACTCTCAATCATCAGCGAAGTGATGGAAGGTGTCGTCGACAGTGCTATCAAGCGGCACTTACTCACCAATAACCTGCTCACCGATGCTCAGTTGGGGTTCCACCACGACCACTCGGCTCCAGGCCTCATTACAGCCTTGGTCCAAACATGGACAAAAGAGCTGAATTCCAGAGGTGAGGTGAGAGTGACTGCCCTTGACATCAAGGCAGCATTTGACCCAGTGTGGCACCAAGGAGCCCTAGTAAAATTGAAGTCAATGGGAATCAGGGGGAAAACTCTCCAGTGGCTGGAGTCATACCTCGCACAAAGGAAGATGGTAGTGGTTGTTGGAGGCCAATCATCTCAGCCCCAGGACATTGCTGCAGGAGTTCCTCAGGGCAGTGTCCAAGGCCCAACCATCTTCAGCTGCTTCATCAATGAACTTCCCTCCATCATAAGGTCAGAAATGGGGATGTTCGCTGATGACTGCACAGTGTTCAGTTCCATTCGCAACCCCTCAAATAATGAAGCAGTCCGAGCCCGCATGCAGCAAGACCTGGACAACATCCAGGCTTGGGCTCATAAGTGGCAAGTAACATTCGCGCCAGATAAGTGCCAGGCAATGACCATCTCCAACAAGAGAGAGTCTAACCACCTCCCCTTGACATTCAACGGCATTACCATCGCCGAATCCCCCACCATCAACATCCTGGGGGTCACCATTGACCAGAAACTTAACTGGACCAGCCATATAAATACTGTGGCTACGAGAGCAGGTCAGAGGCTGGGTATTCTGTGGCGAGTGACTCACCTCCTGACTCCCCAAAGCCTTTCCACCATCTACAAGGCACAAGTCAGGCGTGTGATGGAATACTCTCCACTTGCCTGGATGAGTGCAGCTCCAACAACACTCAAGAAGCTCGACACCATCCAAGATAAAGCTGCCCGCTTGATTGGCACCCCATCCACCACCCTAAACATTCACTCCCTTCACCACCGGCGCACTGTGGCTGCAGTGTGCACCATCCACAGGATGCACTGCAGCAACTCGCCAAGGCTTCTTCGACAACACCTCCCAAACCCGCGACCTCTACCACCTAGAAGGACAAGAGCAGCAGGCACATGGGAACAACACCACCTGCACGTTCCCCTCCAAGTCACACACCATCCCGACTTGGAAATATATCGCCGTTCCTTCATTGTTGCTGGGTCAAAATCCTGGAACTCCCTTCCTAACAGCACTGTGGGAGAACCGTCACCACACGGACTGCAGCGGTTCAAGAAGGCGGCTCACCACCACCTTCTCGAGGGCAATTAGGGATGAGCAATAAATGCTGGCCTCGCCAGCGACGCCCACATCCCGTGAACGAATAAAAAAAAAGTACAGCTACTGCACACCTGCTTTCTTCCTTCCCTATCCTTTGTGATTATGTTATGACCTGCAATATTTAATTACCAGTCCTGTTCTTTATGTAGCCCTGTTTCAGTTATTCCTACTGTAAAAATATTGGTAATCGGGAAAAATTGACATTTTTTTCTTAATGCTACTAACCATCATGCTCTGCAGGCTGTGCTGCATATTTTGCTGAATGTGCGGCTTATTTTGCTGAATTGTAAACTGTTAACCTTTGACTAGTGACTGACCCTTGGCACCCTCATTGTGAGGCAAGACAGCTACGTGATAAAAGAGGAACGATGACCAAAAAACTAATCAATAATCCAAAGATAGCGATAAGACCAGGACCATGATGAGCTAGCTAGATGAATGCAGTCCAACAAACCGGCCTGCTTGAAAAACAACCTTGCAAAGGGTCCTGTGGTTAAATGAGTAATGTTAAAACAAGCTGGCCATCTTGAATTCTTTGAAAAACAACTTCGCTAATCTATAAGCATCTTACAAATATTGTTCCATACATGCTGAGAGTTTCCTGCCAGTGGGGACATAAAAATCAAACTTATTTTGAGCTCAGGGCAGAGGAATCAGTGAAGCCCACCCAACTGTCGAAAGAACACTTAGCTGTCTGAAAACGACACCGCAAGTCAGAAGAACACCTCAGTGTTGGAAAACATGAAACGACAACGTTGCCAACTTACTTACAACCTCCGCCCAGAGATCAAACCGGATAATATTGTTTTGATCTTTGTTGTCTAAATATCTGATACCTTTACATGTTTGATTTGATTATTAATAAATGAGACATTGATCACCAATTGGTGTCACGTCCAAATCTATTACAAATTGGTGAGCCAGCCAGGAGGTAACTAATAAATGTTTCGTGTTGACTTAAAATCAAACAGCTAAAAGAAAAAAATGTTTCAAAATCGACAGACTTAATTTGATCACAAAAGACACAAATTGTTCAAATTCAAAAATTGATAGGTTAGTTTATAGTCCGTTGACACCTCTGCACCTAATTCCAACACTCACCAAATTCCTCACCGTTAGCAATTCACTCTGTTAGAAGTTCACACTCTGTCCTTACCAATCTCTGTACTCAAGTAGAACCAACTGTCAAAAGCATTTGAAGGAAGAATTTGAAATATTGGAACGCTCAGCCTCTTGTATATATGAATACTGAAGAATTTGAGAGGCAGGAGAATCTCTCTAAGATGGTAAACCACATTAGTTGTTGTCACAATCATAATACACAAAAAACAGCATTTATCCTCAAAATACATCTGGTACAGAAAGACTGTTAACTCCCTAAAGCATTCAAACACGCATTAGTAAATTATGTTTTGTAAGCACTGCTGAATTGAAACAACAGCAACCTGGCAATGAAAGTAGCAATGTGAATGTTTTGCAAGATTGCTCGCTGCTTTGGGATTAAGGAGGAATGCCAACATCTCTTAAGCAGACAAAATGCAGGACAGGAAGTAGGGAAATCTGCAACTGTAGAAAAATTTACAGAATTTGGATTCCAATTATGCACAATAAAGAGCGTCATAAATGCTCAACTAAAAATGTGGCTATATATGACTCAAAATATATTGATGACAACATGCTGTAAACTGGAAGAAGCAATTTTAGAGGGATAGGAATGTCTCACAAACTAGGTCTGCAGTACTTAATTTATTTTTCAATGCAAAATAGAGAGCATACGTGTGAATGTCACATACATGTTCTCTATTGTCTGTCCACATTTGACATGCCTTGAAGAATTGCTCACAGGTCTGCTTTTGTGGATGGAAATCAGAATGGATAGGAACAGGAGTCGGCCATTCAGCCCCTCGTGCCTGCTCCACCATTTGATAAGATCATGGCTGATCTGTGATCTAACTCCATATACCTGCCTTTGGCCAATATCCCTTAATACCTTTGGTTGCCAAAAAGCTATCCATCTCACATTTAAATTTAGCAATTGAGCTAGTATCAATTGCCGTTTGCGTAAGAGAGTTCCAAACTTCTACCATCCTTTGTGTGTAGAAATGTTTTCTAATCTCGCTCCTGAAAGGTCTGGCTCTAATTTTTAGACTGTGCCCCCTACTCCTAGAATCCCCAACTAGCGGAAATAGTTTCTCTCTATCCACCCTATCCATTCCCCTTAATATCTTATAAACTTCGATCAGATCACTCCTTAACCTTCGAAACTCCAGAGAATACAACCCCAATTTGTGTAATCTCGCCTCATAACTTAATCCTTGAAGTCCGGGTATCATTCTAGTAAACCTACGCTGCACTCCCTCCAAGGCCAATATGTCCTTCCGAAGGTGCGGTGCCCAGAACTGCTCACAGTACTCCAGGTGCGGTCTAACCAGGGTCAAGCCCTTTCCAATCTCCTACATGCTGATGTGCTTGACCTTACTGAACACCATGGGTGGGAAATCAGAAATCAATCGTAGCAGGACACCCAGAAGGTAGGAGCTTTAGAGGAGGGTTTTGAAGAGGAGAAGCAGCACTTTGGGGGAGTAGGGTGGCGAAGGAGAAGCTGGGAGCAACACTTCGGTGGGAATAACTTTGGATAGGGAGGGCAGAACGAAGACGGTAACAGACATTAACTGATGAGGGAAAAGAAGGAGGCAGCCAGCATTAATTGAGGGCAATAGAAGAGGAAGCAAAGCGTCAGCTTGAATTGAAGAAGAATGACAGGCGGGGGAAGGGAGAAAAAAACGCCAGCTTGAACTGGGGAGAAAGGAGGAATGTTAGGTTGAACTGAGGAGGGAGGAGTAGGAGTTCCAAGTTGAATTGAGGAAGGGGGAGGGGGAAGAGAGGAAGAAGTGTCTGCATGAATTAAGAAGGATGGAGGGATTGAATGTCGTCAACTGGATAGGGGTTGCATATGGTACAGTGTGGCTGGTTGGTCTGTTGAAAACCCAAATGTCATTTTAATTTTCCTTTTTTTAAAAAGATTAAAAGCCATCAATTGTGAAGTGTAAAAGTGTTCAAAATGTATCAGATGCACCATGTTAATGTAAAAATTCAAGATTTTGCAGGGAAGTACACCCTGGACCCCGCAAAAATGCACCAGAGGGTGTAGTACTGGAGAAAATTGGAAAGAATGTTACAATTCTAAACTTACTGTCGACGGCTCTGACTGAAATGCTCCTGTGGTCACTAAGACCTTGTTCAAATCTCCTTCATTGCCATTAGACATTTTTTTTAAAAATGAAAATGAACAAAATCTTTTTTTCTCCCACTAACAGATTATCTGTTACCTTGCGCACAGATTATCTTGTGCATCTCTGATTTTAATCGCTCCACTATTGGCGGCCTTGCCTTCAGCTGCCTAGGCCCTAAGCTCTGGAATTCCCTCCCTAAACCTCTCCGCCTCTCTACCACTCTCTCCTCTTTCAAGACGCTCCTTAAAACCTACCTCTTTGACCAAGCTTTTGGTCACCTGTCCCAATATCTCATGTGGCTCGCGTCAAATTTTGTTCGATAACGCCCATAAAGCGCTTTGGGACGTTTTACTACATTAAAAGGTGCTAAATAAATGCAAGTTGTTGTTTTAAAATACAAAGAAAAATAATTCATCCCCAAAATGCAAATAGTGAGTAATTTTCCAATGAAACTGAGCAAGAGTCCTTCTTATTTAGACGAAGAAGCCTACGTTAATTGTAAAAATTAAAATACTGGAAATTGAACCAAATAAAAAGTCAAAAATCTTTTTTTTTTCTTGGAGAAATGTCCCACATTCTCCTAGAAGATAAATCTTGTGCCATATCCTCTTTCAGCCATTCATGTACTTACGGTTTTCCCCCTTCAATACAAGTGAAGGCATATTGGATGTACCTACACAGCTTAAGTTACAAGCCTGTGTTCTACTGTACGTATGGTTCAATTATTTGCTTTCATATTTAGGGTCGTTGAAACTGTTGCCAGCTTTTGCTAGTTTTCTAGGTTGACATGCATGAGATCATTAAATTTAAAATGGTTTGTTAAAGTGCAGCACCAGGTCATTTATAGTCATATAGTCTGCTTTTTCACCAATAAAACAGTTGGGGTGCCAGAGAATGTACTTCCGGTAGGTAACTTCGATGTCCATCACCAAGAGTGGCTCGGTAGTACCACCACTGTCCGAGCTGCCAGAGTTCTGATGGGGTTTGCGGTAGATGGTGAGAACACCAACACGAGAGAATAACCTACCCAACCTCGTCCTCACCAATCTACCTGCTGCAGATACGTCTGTCCACAACCTACTCTGTTGAAGTGACCACCGCACGGTCCTTGTGGAGACTAAGTCCCGTCTTCATACTGAAGATACCCTCCATGTGGAGAACAGATCTAGCAGCTCAACACTGGGCATCCATGAAGAGCTGTGGGCCATCTGCAGAAGAATTGTATATTACCACAATCTGTAGCCTCATGGCCTGGTACATCCTTCGCTCTTCCATCACCATCAAGACAGATGAGCAGCCCTGGTTCAATGAGGAGTGTGGAAGAGCATGCCAGGAGCAGCACCAGGCAAACCTGAAAATGAGACGCCAACCTGGTAAAGTTACAACACAGGAATACATGCATGCTAAATAGAGAATGCAGCATGTAACAGACAGAGCTAAGCGATCCAACAACCAACAGATCAGGTGAAAGCTCTGCAACCCTGCCACATCCAGTCATGAATAATGGTGGACAATTAAGCAATTAATGGGAGGAGGGTCCATCCTCAACGACAGCATGTGAATGCAAAAGACAAGGCTGAACTGTTTGCAACAGTCTTCAGCCAGATGTGCCAAGTGGACGATCCTTCTTGGCCTCCTCCTGAGGTCCCCACTGTCAGAGATGCCACTCTTCAGCCAATTCAATTCACTCCATGTAACATCAAGAAACATCTGGATGCACTAGACACAGAAAAGGTCACGGGCTCTGACAATATGCCAGCTGTAGGGCTGAAGACCTGTGCTCCAGAAGTAGTTGCACCCCCTAGCCAAGCTGTTCCAGTACAGCTACAAGACTGCTACATACCTGACAATGTGGAAAATTGCTCAGATATGCCCTGTCCAAAAAAAGGACAAATTAAGCCTGGCCAATTACAACCCGACTCCCAATCAAAGTGATGGAAGAACACGTTGACAGTGCTATCAAGCAGCACTTACTCACCAATAGTCTGCTCACTGATGTGCAGTTTGGGTTCCGCCAGGACCAATTAGCTCCAGACTTCATTACAAGAGCTGAATTCCAGAAGTGAGGTGGGAGTGACTGCCTTTAACATCAAGGCAGCATTCGGCAGAGTGTGGCACTAAGAAGCCATAGTAAAACTGAATTCAATGGGTATCAGGGAAAACTCTCCAGTGGCTGGAGTCATACCTCGCACAAAGGAAGATGGTTGTCGGAGGCCAATCATCTCAACCCCACGATATCGCTGCATGAGTTCCTCAAGGCAGCGTCCTCGGCTCAACTATTTTCAGCTGCTTCATCAATGACCTGCCTTCCATCATGAGTTCAGAAGTGGGGCTGTTCGCTGATAACTGCACAGTGTTCAGCTCCATTCACAATTCCTCAGATAATAAAGCAGTCCATACCCGTATATAGCAAGACCTGGACAACACCTAGGCTTGGGCTGATAAGTGGCAGGTAACATTCACTCCACACCAGTGCCAGGCAATAGCCATCTCTAACAAAAAAAGAGCATTGACATTCAATGGTATTACCGTCATCGAAACTCCCACCATCACCATTCATCAGAAACTCAACTGGACCAGCCAAATAAACACTGTGGCTAGTAGTGCAGATCAAAGATTGGATATTCTGCAGTGAGTGGCTCACCTCCTGACTCCCCAAAGCCTCTCCACCACCTACAAGGCACAAGTCAGGAGTGTGATGGAATACTATCCATTTACTTGGATGGGTGCAGGTGCAAAAACACTCAAGAAGCTCAACACCATCCCAGGACAAAGCAGTCCACTTGATCGGCACCTCATCCACTAGTCTAAACATCCACCCCCCCCCCACCATCAGTATACCATGGCTGCAGTGTATACTATCTACAGGATGAACTGCAGCAAATAATTGTGGGTTCTTCGGCAGCACCTCCAAACCTGTGATGACCACAACCTAGATGCAGGTGCATCGGAACACCATCACCTCCAAGTTCCCCTCCAAGTCACACATCATCTTGATTTGGACCTATAATGCCATTTCTTCATCGTTGCTGGATCAAAATCCTGGAACTTCCACCCTATCATCATTGTGGGAGCATCTTCACCACACTGACTGCAATGTTTCAAGAAGCCAGCCACCACCACCTTCTCAGGGCAACTAAAAATGGGCAATAAATGCCAGCCTTGCCAACAACGCCCACATCCAGAGAATGAATTTAAAAAAGAATGGAGCATGCTGAATTCCTAATTTAGCTTCACTACACAAACTGTAAGTCTGGGATAAACCTTTGGAGAATAAAGTGGAAATGAAACACATACACTAGTGAGAGGTCCAAGCCAAGATTCTGAAATAGTTTCAGGTTTACTTGAACAGAGTGAACTGAGGACAACATATGGCTGGTAAAGCACAAAACCACTTTATCTCTGAACTAATGGCTCCCTATGATAGTACCTGCATCATTCCTATGCTTAAGATTTGTTTTTCTGCAAGAATTGGCTGCAACCAACATGAATGTTTCAAAACTAACCAAAGCTACTATTTCCATTACTAAACAAATCAACATTTTAATCACGTTACTTTTTGCTCATCATTCATGCCATTGATCATCAGATTACATTTAGCCGAACCTAACTTTGTGTAAGAAGATGGGATACAGACAACATTCTGGCCACAAAATACAACCTGGAATATCAATTAATTATTACAGTACAACTGGTATACAAATTAGAGCCTGAAAGGCAGGAGCAATTACAATTCTCACTGCTCCTGCAAACAATATGGCCGTTTAATTGATGTTCAAATGTTTAATCAATGAACCACTTAATTAAAAGGTCACACAAAGCATCAAAATTTTCATGAACCAACTATGTGTATCTACATTGGAAATATACTTAAATGCAAGATTTGTCAACATAATTAATGATGGGTTAAAAAGTATGAAATGTATATTAACTATATGATTTGATAAATGATCTCCATAGTATCAGAGATGCAAAACAAAGGTAGCCAGACACCATAAATCAAAGGGAAGTCCACTAACAGGAAGCTATTTTTAAACTTTTGGTAACATTAAATAATTACTAAACAAAACTCTATTTACACAGGTGCACCAAATCCTCATAAATTCACATTTTTATGACTTTAACCTTTCAATTAGACAGTTACTGAATTTTGTTGGCTCATGAAGGGTTAGACTTATAAAGGTCTGAAATTCAAATCAACAGGAACCTCTTCTTTCCTTTCTAACCCAATCTTATCAAACCACAATATTGTTCATAAAAAATGCTTTTACAGTAGCAGCAAAGGTTTTAGAAGGATGGGAAGCCAAATATTTACTTTTCCAATGAGTCTATGTAGACATTCTGGTATATAAATTTATGTTCTGTAGCAATTCACTGGTGGCCAAAAGCAAAACTGGTACAACAGAAAGCTTCTAGTTAGAGCAAATCAGGGCGATAACTTACTGCCACAGCTTGAGAAAGTAGACTACGTAAATATTTTTTACTAGCTTTGAATTTTAATCTTTATCAATACAGTACCTTTAGAACTTAGAAATGAACACTAGTCCAGATCAGGACTGATGCGTTTAGCTATAGACCAGTGACATTGAGTGTGACTGCTCAGACAACAGATGGATCAGCAAAAACATTTCTGAAGTTTAAACATCATGCTTAGAACTTAAAATCAGCAATGGGAATCAGGAATAGAGTCGAGAGAGAGGGTTGCTGTTTAAATATCACATCATTGGAGAAATTTTCTGCGTTCCTGTCGGCTTTTGCTCTGCTCCACTCCTCTTCCACTGTAGCCCCAGCTCCCTCTAGACTTAAAACTTAAATGGCGGCTCACACTACTCTGTTGTTTTCTTAAGAGCCATAATTATCCCATATAGAATAGAACGGTTACAGCACAGAGGGGAGCCATTCGGCCCATCGAGCCCAAGCCAGCTCTTTGTAAGAGCAATCCACTTAGTCCCATTCCCCCACTCTTTCCCCGTAGCCCTGCAATTTTTTCCCTTCAAGTATTTATCCAATTCCTTTTTGAAAGCCACGATTGAATCTGCTTCCACCACCCTTTAAGGCAGCACATTCCAGATCATAACTACTCGCGTAAAAAAGTTTTTCCTCATGTCATCTTTGGTTCTTTTGCCGATCACCTTAAATCTGTGTCCTCTGGTTCTTGAACCTTCCATCAATGGGAACGGTTTCTCTTTATTTACTTTATCCAAACCCTTCATGATTTTGAACATAAGACCATAAGAGATCGGAGCAGAATTAGGCCATTTGGCCCTTCAAGCCTGCTCCGCCATTTAATGAGATCGTGGCTGATCTGATTTTTACTTCGACTCCACTTTCCCGTCCTTTCCCCATATCCTTTGACTCCCTTGCTGATCAAAAATTTGTCTAACTCAGCCTTGAATGTATTCAATGACTCAGCTTCCACAGCTTTTTGGGGTAAAGAATTCCAAAGATTCACGACCCTCTGGGAGAAGAAATTCCTCCCCATTTCTGTCTTAAACGGACGACCCCTTATTCTGAGACTATGCCCCCTAGTTTTAGATTCCCTCATGAGGGGAAACATCCTCTCAGCATCTACCCTATTGTCTCCCCTCAGAAACTTGTATGTTTCAATAAGATCCCCTCCCAAAATGGATGACTTCACATTTTCCCACATTATATTCCATCTGCCAAATTTTTGCCCATTCGTTTAACCTGCGAATATCCCTTTGCAGACACTTTGGGCCCGATTTTACCAGGGGTGCGGGTTCTCGGCGGGTGGTCATTCGGGCGCGTGAAAAACGCGCCATCCGAATTGAGTGCGTTGCGCGCGCGATCGCGGGATAATTGAGGCAATTAGCCGGCAGTTACGGGTTCTCCACTTCTCAGCTGCGCGCCGGCGGGCTGCGCATGCGCAGTGACGTCTGAGCGATGGTGGAGCTCCATTTAAAGGGGCAGTCCACCAAAGCCCCTTCAGCCACAACCAAGAGTCCAGGCAACATGGAGGAAGGCAGGGGTAAGGCTGCTCCCCGATTTACGGACCACGTCCTCCAGGTGCTGCTGGACGGGGTCCGCATGAGGAGGGAGACGCTGTTCCCGAGTGATGGAAGGAGGTGCCCTGGCTCCGCCACCAAAAAGGCATGGGAGGAGGTGGCGTCGGAGGTCACCAGCAGGGGCAACACCACCCGAACTTGGATGCAGTGTCGGAAGAGATTCAATGACCTCACCAGGTCCGGGAAAGTGAGTACACTAACGCACTCTGCCTCACTCCGTCTTCCACATCACCTCAAACACCTCACAACCCCATCTCCACTGACAGCACAGCGCTCCCGCACCAATCCTCACAGCCACCCAACTATCATCCTCACAGTGCCTGCACGTACCCACCGTCCCTGTCCCCACTCGACCACTACCACACACCCCAATGCCCATACAATGGGATGGCCATGTGGCACACGCATCCTCCCATCCATCTGCCACACGCTCAACCCACTCACACCAATGCTTGAAGCGTCTCACAATGCAATCATCACTCAATAACGTTTTTGTGTTTTGCCCTCAAAGGAGAAGAGTTGCAAGAACGCCCGGGAAAGGGCCCGCACTGGAGGGGGCCCGCCACACGAGGTGGCTCTGACAGACGCCGAGGTGGAGGCGTTGGAGATCAACCACACGCTACATTGCCTGTCCGTGGCGGATGGCGAGGCTGGGTCTGGCGAAACCGCCGGTGAGGGAAAGCTGACACTCAGCACTCATGATCGCGAATTATCTTAGCATCACATGGCATATGCCGCACCGCCACATTTGGTCACATGCCTGATATTGCCCTCTGTTCTCTTGCAGGGCCGTCTGTGAGCGCCGTATCCGTTGAGGGAGATTCCTCAGAGGACCTACCGGTCTCTGAGGGTGCATTGTCACACATGAGCCAAGCATGCACCAGCGCAGATACACACACCTCAGTGGGTCCCCCACCTCAGTTAGTTGGGATTGCACATGGTGAGTCACCGCGCACACGTGAGCATGAGCAGACCCTGGTGGCAGGGTCAGCCGCGGAGGGTCCGCGTCGGTGGGCGCACTCTTCTCCAGGCTCTGCTCAGCCGGACCCAGATGCTGAACCCAGGGGGCCACCAGTCAAAAGGAGAGTCGTCGAGGGGCACCAGCACATTACCGAGGTACTGGGAGAGGTGCCACGCGCACTCTCCATAATCGCACGGAGGATGGAGGAGTCCAACTCCTGCATGAGGGGAATGGTGGCACAGATGCAGGAGGGTATCGCTGAGATAGTGTCGCAGGGACGTGAAGGCATCTCTGAGATAGTGTCGCGGGTAGGTGCGGGAATGTCTGCGGTGGAGGACAGGCTAGCCTCCCTCGAGCGTCACGCACAGCTCAACAATGAGTCCATCCAGGCCCTCACAACGGCTGTTCGGATTCAGGGTGAGCAACATTCTGCCGCCATAAACAGGTTGACAGATACATTGGAGGTGGCCTTGCAAGGTCTCACACGTCATCCAAACTGCCGTCCCGCAGGGTGGAAGGGGTGATGTGGGCCTAGGCCATGAGAGGGAAGATGGTGAACGGGGACATGGAAGTGTGGACGCTACTCAAGGTGCTCCCACGTCTCACCCGTTGCCCCCCTCTCAACCAGTGCCCGCAATAGTCCCTCCTCTCCAGGTGGCCGAGTCTGCCCCTGCACAGGTGCAGGAGGAGCAGTCTGTGGAGGTGCCCTCAAGGGCACCGAAACCCAGGGGGCGTCAGCCCAAAGCATCTACCCGGTCAGGGCACGAACAGGAGCAACCTGCCACCACCTCTGCTGGAGCCACAGGGGTAGCACCACGTAGGGGTTCCAGAAAAAGAAAACCCAAGGTTCTGTGAACACACAGGGATTGCACCAGGGTGTATGACGATTTGTTATCTTTTTATTTCTAGTCCTTGATTGGCACCACACAATAAACTCAATTTTTCTCACCAATGCTGCCACCTCTTGTCCATAATTCTGCGGCTTGTGCAATAGGTCCCTTCCGTGCGCCTCATCATGACGACGAATACCCGGTCCCACCCATTGGGCATTATACAGTGGGTGCAGGTGTACAGGCACCACTCTTCTGTGGAGGGAGCCTGTATGGACCCTCGTCTGTGCACGTTATGATATGTGAGCGCCTCACACAGTGTGATGTTAGGAGAACCGTTGGCATATGAGTGCCACCCTGGCCTGACGAGCACGCAGGTGAGCCGGTGTTCGGCCCATGGGTCGTTCCTCCTCCTCTCGCTCGTACTCCTCCTCTTCCTCCTCCTCATTGTCGTCCTCAATGTGGGTGGCGGGTGTGCATGGGGCCTCCTCCAGCGGCACCCCTCTCTGTTGTGCCCTGTTGTGCAGGGCACAGCAGACAACTATAATTCGTCCAACTCAGAGTGGCGTGTATTGGAGCGCTCCCCCGGAACGATCAAGGCACCTGAAGCGCATCTTGAGCAGCCCTATAGCCCGCTCAATTGTAGACCTGGTAGCAATGCGGCTGTCATTATATCGACGCTGTGGCTCGGTAATGGGGTTCCTCAGAGGTGTCATAAGCCACGTGTGCAGGGGATATCCCTTGTCGCCAAGGAGCCAGCCGTTGCCGGTGTTGGGTGCGTGGATTAGGGGCGGGACGGTGGACTCCCTGAGGATGAATGCATCGTGGCAGCTGCCAGGGTATCTGGCGCACACGTGTAGGAATCTCTGGTGGTGGTCACAAAAGAGCTGGGCGTTCATGGAGTGATACCCCTTCCTGTGATGAACAGCCCTGGCTCATGTGGAGGTGCCCGTATTGCTATGTGGGTGCAATCGATTACACTCTGCACCCGTGGGAAGCCAGCCACATCATGGAATCCAACCGCCCTCTCCGTCTGGCTGCGCTCATCCATGGCGAAGTTGATGTAGTTCGAGGCCCTGCGGAACAACCCATCGGTGAGCTGCCTTATGCACTTGTGTGCAGACGACTGAGAGACCCCGGTAATGTCCCCCGTGGCACCCTGGAAGGATCCGGAGGCGAAGAAGTTGAGGGCAGTGGTGACTTTGACGGCGACAGGTAAGATGCTGCTGCTTGGTCCATCCAGGAGCAGCTCGTCATTAAGGAGGCTGCAGATGTCGGCGACTACCTGGCGAGTGACTCTGAGCCTACGTATGCACTGTTGCTCAGAGAGGTCCATGAAGCTGAGCCTCGGTCTGTAGACCCTTTGCGGAGGGTAGTGCCTCCTGCGACGCATCTCTCTCTGCGGTTGCCCTCCATCCCGCTGTGCAGGTGGATGTGCCACAGCACCGTGTTGTGGGGATCCACGTCTCTGAGGCGGACGGCGTGGACTGAGAGGCTGGTCATGCTGTTCGTCCTCCGAGGATGTCAACGCAGCACCCATCTGGCAGGTGTAGGTCTGAGGGGTTGTGCACGGTAGAAAAGTGTGTCTTCGCACAGGGGTTGCGGTTCCACGCCGGTGAATCTTCTTGCTTGGAGGAGGGTGGTGGAGGGCAGGCGTTGCCCAATGTTACGGAGTGTCCTCCTGCGTTGGTGAAGGCTCTCCCCCCCCCCCACCTGTGGAATGCACCTTGGCAGCTGCCACAGGCTGCTGGCTGCAACACGTCCGTCGGGAGTGAGAGTGTTTCCCCCAGTATGGGAAACAGTCTCAGTTCAACGTAAAATCCCACACTTGGTTAAAAAAACAGCTCAATCAGGTCAGTTAATGACCTGAAATAGCTACATAAATACTCTCAAGTGGAACCCCGCTGGCTTTAAGTGCCTGCGGGGTCTGCGCGCGCACGCCGGCGCGGAACCCGGAAGTGGGCGGGATCGAGGCGGGATCCGGTCGAGGTCGTCCTTTTTCCGATTTTCGAGGCCCCCCCGCCGAGAACGCACCTGAGAGCGGGTGCTAAAATCGGGCCCTTTGTGTCCTCATCACAACTTGCTTTACCACCAATCTTTGTAACATCAGCAAATTTGGCCACAATACACTCTGTTCCTTCATCCAAGTCATTGATATACATTGTAAATAGTTGAGGCCCCAGCACTGATCGCTGCAGTACCCCACTAGTTACAGATTGCCATTTTGAAAATGACCCTTTTATCCCGACTCTGTTTTCTGTTAGTTTGCCAATCCTCTATCCATGCCAGTATATTATCCCCAACACCATGAGCTCTGATCTTGTGCAGTAACCATTTATGTGGCACCTTATCGAATGTCTTTTGGAAATCCAAATACACTGCATCCATTGGTTCCCCTTTATCCACCCTGCCTGTTACTTCCTCAAAGAACTCTAATAAATTTGTCAGACACGATTTCCTCTTCATAAAATCTTGTTGACTCTCCTTGATTGTATTATAAGTCTCCAAATGTCCTGCTACTACTTGCTTAATAATAGATTCTAGCATTTTCCCAATGACAGATGTTAGGCTAACTGGTCTATAGTTACTTGCTTTCTGTCTCACTCCCTTCTTGAATAGGGGTGTTACGTTTGCAGTTTTCCAATCCGCTGGGACCTTTCCAGAATCTCGTGAAGCCACTTCCTTTAAGACCCTCGGATGCAAGCCATCAGGTCCAGCGGACTTGTCAGTCATTAGTTTACCTAGTACTTTTTCCTCTAGTGACAGTGATTGTATTTAGTTCCTCCCTCCCCCTTGCCCCTTGATTTTCTACTATTATTGGTATATTATTATTGTCTTCTACTGTGAAAACAGATACAAAATATCTGTTCAGTTCCTCTGCCATTTCCTTGTTTTCCATTATTATTTCCCCAGTCTCATCCTCTAAGGGACCAATGTTTACTTTAACTACCCTCTTCCTTTTTATATACTTGTAGAAGCTTTTACTGTCAGTTTTTATATTTCTTGCTAATTTACTCTCATAAATTTGATAGAAGAACACTTCTATCAAATCTCCTCTCAGCCTTCTCTGCTCTAAGGAGAACAACCCCAGCTTCTCCAGTTTATCCACATAACTGAAGTCCCTCATTCCTGGAACCATTCTAGTGAATCTTTTCTGCACCCTCTCCAAGGCCTTCACATCCTTCCTAAAGTGCGGTGCCCAGAATTGGATATCAGTCTATATTGAGTCTAAACAAATCACAAGTGTAAACTGTGTTTGGTCTCAACTAAAATATTCTACTGAACTACAGATAGCTCTGCTAGAGTTCCCACAATCTTTCAACGGCCATGCAATACTTGGAATTACCCTGCCAGTCTGTTCTATTAGTACGGCAAAGGTATAGTTCCTGTACAGACTCCACTTTTTATTTCCAGTCCAACCCTACCAAAATGTTCCAGTTATTCCCAAATATTCACAAAATAGTCACAGCTTAAAACATAAATGAAACCAGGTACTCTACACAGACAATAAAACAACTTCATTCAATTTAGTTCAAGCAAAAACAATCTATCATTCCATTTCTGTTACTGCACAGAACATTTATCAAATCATACAGTTAATATATTTGATTTTTTTTACCTGTTTCTTTTACTCATAGAAAATTATGAAATGTATAGGCAAATACTACATTCAAACATCTTTTCTTCAATAAATAAAAACACAGATCATTGGCTCATGAACATTTTTCTAATTTGTTGGACCTTTTAATTATAATTTATTGATAAATAATTGACCATTAAACTTCAGCTATTTGCATCTTAACAAATTAAAAAGTACAAATTCTAGAGCACAAGTTTTTAACCTGGGATGTGTGAAGTCATCAACAGGGGCTTCCCCAATAGTGTGAATATATTTGCAGGGGTCCGCAGCAGTTTTTTGATTGTTTACAGGGGTTTCTCAGGTACGTCAATATTTGTGAGTAACAGTGCGTCAATATTTGCAGAGGTCTTCCACACAGAGAGGTGTGAAAGCCACTGCCCCAGAAGGAGTGTGATACACAGGACCTAAAGATTTTTGAAGAGATTTTCAGAGAAAATGAACACTCAACTGTAATTTCATAGTGTATATCTACAGGTATTGTACAGAATCAGCTACACTTTATTTGCACATACAAATGAGATCACATACAATTAAACATTTTGTAGAAACCACGAAATTATCTTTAAAATAAAGGGTCAATTCAGAAATCCCATACATCTGTTGTGCACAGTCAGGGATGGGATTGAGGGCACTGGAGGGCTGGGGACCTGAGGAGTGGGACCAGTATGATTGTGGCATGGAATTACTGCAGTTCGGTGCAGTACTCTCCTTTCACCTATCATTGGTTGCTGTGGCTTTAGACACATAGGCCTCACGCTCTGGAATTCCTTCCCTACACCCTTCCACCTCACTACCTCCTTCTCTTCTTTTAAGTCCCTTCTTAAAACTCTTTGGTCAAGCTTTTGGTCACCCCTCCTAATACCTCCTTTTTTTGGCTCGGCATCCATTTTTTTTATTACATCTCTGTAGCACCTTGGGCTGATTTTCCACCTTAAAGGCACAATATAAATGCAAGTTGTTGTTGTTCCAACAAAACCAGCACCAATTGTATAAGTCTTCCTTCGTGTTTATATTTCCTCATACCAGGCAGTATCCCAGTGAATCTGCACTGTACCCTCTCTATTATATCAACATCGTCCTTATAGTGTGGAGCCCAAAACTGCACACAGCACTCCAACTGTGGTCTTAGTAAGATTTCATATAGATTCACCTTTTCATCTTGACTTTTATATCCTGTACCCCTTGCCACAAAACCCGCTGCACCATTAGAATTTTTAATGGCCTTACCCGCTTGAGGTGCTGCTTTTAATGTCTTGTGAACCTGAACCGACAAATCCTTCTGCTCTTCCGCATCACCCGGCTTTCCCCATTCAATTATTTTTTTTTACCAAGATGTACCACCTCATATTTACTGACTTTGAATTCATATGCCACATTTTTGCCGACCCCACCATCTTATCAATGCAACTTCCTTTGATCCTCAGTTATTTACTATGCATCCTATTTTAGTATAGACTGCAAATTTGGACAGCAGTCCATTTACCCTATGTCCAAATCACTGATGCACAGCGAACAGAAGCAGTCCAACAGAACCCTATGGGACACTGTAACCCACTTCCAACCATTCGAAGAAACTGCCTTTAACTGCTACTCTTTGTTTCCTCCTCCGAATTCCATACCCCTAAAACTTCTCCAATAGTCTCCTGTGTAGTATCTTGTCCAAGGCTCTCTGAAAGTCCATGTACTGCACATCCATTGCATTTCCCCCATTTACTATATCTGTCACCTTCTCCAAGAACTGTATCAGATTTATCATGCGCAATCTTTTGAAATCTGTGTTGGTTGCTTATAATTATTTTCTTTTCGATTAGCAATTGAGCAATTTCATCTTTAATTAAAAATTCTAAAATTTTCTGTCCCACAGATGTTAAACTAACTGGCCTATAATTACCCGGGTTAGCACTCCCTCGCTTGTTGAAAACAGGTATTACATTGGCCGCTCTGCAGTCCACCAGCACACATCCATTCTCAATAGGGCTCAAATATAACTTCTAGGTTCTCTGCTATTTCTTCCACCATTTCCCTCATGTTCCATGGATGTACCTCATCAGGTCCTGGCACTTTGTCCTCCTTTAGCTTTACTGGCTTCTCCCATACTTTTATTTTATTTATTATAACATCTCTCATCTTGCTTTTAAACAAATGAGGATGTAATTACTTCCTAATATCCTTCTCTTTGGTAGAAACTGAAGCGAAGTACTGGTTAAGTGTCCCCGCCAATTTGCCCTTGTCCTCTACTAACTCATGCCCACTCCTCTCAGGGGTCCTGCCTCACATTTGATATATCACTTTTTACTGATATATTTGAAAAATGCTTTATTGTTCTTCTTAATTTTTGAGATTCTGTATTCATTCTCCCTCCTTGTTTTCCTTATTCCTCTCAAACTCTTTCTTTATCTTCTCACATTCTCTTTCATTTTTTGTCATGCCTATGCCCTCTTCTGTGATTTTAGTTTTTCTAAACTCTTTATTTATCTATTGCAGTCTGAAACTTGAAGTCATTTTTTTTTTAATTTTTTTAATTTATTCTGCAACTTTGCAATCTCCTTTTTAAAGATACATATATTTGATCCTGAGCTGAGATTTAAACTCCACATCCTATCTATTACCAAGATTGCTTATTGCCAAGCCTAGTAACATTGCCCACCATTATCCCTACCTTGGCTCCTCCGCCACTGAAACCCACCCCATTTCCTAATCTCTCTATTCCTACCACGGCGTGCATTCCCTTTCACCATCTGTGAAGTACCTTGGATGCTTTTCTACGCCAATGCCCCTTTGTTGGTCTCCCATCTCCTTCTCTTCATGAACTCTAACTTGTCCAAAACTCCACCACCAGTGTCCTGTACCACATATACAAGGTGCCATATAAATTTAAATTACTGCTGAACTTATTGTCAGTATTTTGGGCGGGTCCTTCTTCAAAACTGAAAAAATGACAAATTAACTGATCATTCATCTCACTGTTTATACAATGCAGTACAGAAATTGGCTGTCACATTTGACTTATTTAACAGTAACTGCTTTTCAAAGTAATTCATTGTATGTGAAATGCTTTGAAGCATTTCTGAGAGATGTGTGTTAAATAAATTGCATTATGTGAAGTATTAAGGGTTTAGTAAAGACAACAGCAATTTTTACTTTCTACTGTCATACTTGGTGATACTGTAAATGAAAATGTGTTAATATTGTATGTTGAGGAAGTTATTTAGACACTTGTCCCTCTTGTGTTTGAGTCAGAGAATTTATAAAGAATTTGAGGAATGTTTTGTTACAATAGTTAAATAGGCTGAACTTTGCTTGCTTTTACTGTAAACAGTGCTCAAGTATGCATGAGAAGGGGGCCTTCCTTTGCTGTTCTCTATCAGTTATTCAGAATATTTATTGTTTGTTTAACTAAGACATCACTTTGCTGATAAATGTAGATTAAGAATTACTGCAAACATTCAAAAATCAGTCTCCATAATTTTTGTACTGCAATAAACAAAGAACATGATGTTCCTATCAAACAGGAATCACTTGAGTAGCAGCCTGAGGCCACTTGTTTTCCTCAATCATAGAAAATTGTTATGCAATGGATGTTAGGATATTTACAAAATTCTGACACACCTAACAGGCAGATATGTACCATATATTCACAGAGAGGAAAGACCCAAGCATCTGAGTCAGACCTAGCTACAGTCTGGAAAATTTGAAGTTATTTCAGTCCAAATTATTGATTACATTAGCCAGGAACACAAAAAGCTGCTTACAGGCAGGCTTTAGTCTTCAACTTCCAGGGACAAATCAAGTATTTTAGCTAAGTACCTAATCTTTTATATAGGTATCTATATTTGCTAGTAGATAGTGGAGAGACAGTGGATGTTATCTACCTGGATTTCAGGAAGGCATTTGGCACTATTCCACTTAATAGGCTATTACATAAGGTCCAAGCCCATGGGATAGATGGGAATGTATTAATATGGATTAGCAAATGGTTGGTTGGTACACAATGAATAGCAGTACACGAGCAGCTATCCGGTTGGCAGCCAGTTACCAGTGGAGTGTCACAAGGTTCAATGTTAAGGCTGTTGTTGGTTGTATTTTTTTAGAAATGATTTAGAAGGAATTATGTCCAAAGTATCCAAATTTACAGACGATACCAAATTGGGAGCAGTAGCAAATGATGAATATCAACGCACATAAATTGCAAAAGGATCTTGACAAGTTTGATTAGTGGGCAGAGAAATGGCAGATGTCAGATGGAAGTTTTTTTTTGTGGATTTTGTGCTAAATGGGAATGTACTTCAGGTTTCCAAACAGGAGAGATATTTTGGGGTTTTAGTGGACAGATCACAAAAACCATCAGCATAATGTTCCCAGGCTGTTTAAAAATAGCAAATAGAATGTTGGGATGCACAGCAAGGGATATAACATATAAATCCAGAGAGATCATTTTAAAACTACATTTGGTCCTGGTGAGACCACATCTGGAGTACTGTGTGCAGTTTTGGTTTCCCTATTTAAAAAAGGAAATTCAGTGATTGGAGGGGTGTACAGATAGCAGCTACCTGGTTGATCCCTGAATTTAAGAGAATAACAAATGATGAAAGATTCTCTCTTGAAAGGAGAAGAGTGAGAGGGGATATCATAGAAGTGTTTAAAATTATGAAAGGTTTGGACAAATTGGGTCTAAGTAAGCTTTTCTGCCGTGTACAGAATTTAAGCATAAGGGGACATATTTACAAATTAAGAACAAAAGAAAATAGGAAATGGAAGAGGAACTTCTTTACTAAAAGGGTGGCAAGTATGTGGAACAGATTACCAGCACAGGTGGTGGAACAAGAAACCTTAATGGGTTTCAAGAAGGAATTAGACAGATTCTGGTCAACAAATGGGATTTAGGGTTATTAGAAATGCTTCAAGGGAATACTGTGGACAGATGGGCTAAAGAGACCAAAGGTTTTCTCATGCCTGAAACTGTTGCTATGCTAATTGTATGACACGATGGAATTCATACCTGCTAATTTTTCTGGCTATGATAACTTGTCCTTTACCCAAGGGCAAGATTGGGGATTTGAAGACAACAATTAGCCTTGAACTGACATCAGGATGTGCCTATTTAAACGATCTTCCCACAGGGAGTACCTGAACTGTGGCTTGAAAAGGACAGGTCAAGTTAAACACAACTTTACCTTAGCAGCTAAACAAGTGTACTCCAGACTACCGATTACCTGTGAGCGACATCATGGAGGATCAACTAGTATATGCAAAATATGACAGGGAAAGTTCTCCACTGACAGAACAACATAAACATGGAAAAAGCAAAGGCTAGTTAGATATGAAGTCTGCTTCTTCCAACATACAATTTACAATTTCCGATGACTTGGACTCTCCAAATTTAAACAAGGAAACTTCAAAGAGAAGAAAATTTTAAACCACCAAGAACTCCAGTATATTAATCAACATTATTCAACACTAATCAATCAGATACAAAAGATGACAATCCCACGGTTCAGCAGGACTGTTGCCATACACAAAACCACCGATGAAATGGAAGCAGGCACTCCAGAGACCAAAATTAAGGGAGGAGAGAGATAAAAGTCACACACATGCACCATTCACATGCCTTCGCTCAAGCCAACAGTCACTCTCGACAATAAATCTGAAGACGACTATTTGATTCGGTGGTCTTCAAACATTTTCAGGCTGGATTTCGACCAAAAAATACTCAGTACTCAGTCACTAATACTCCTATAGCTAAGGATACTGCAGTAACACTGCAAAAAGCATCTGTCTCCCCACTTCACTTCTGTTCCTCCCCTCGTTCCTCCCTCATTCTCCTTCGCTTTTGTTTCTTCGCTTCTCCACTTCTGTTTCTCACTTCTATCTCTTTCTCTTCTTTTCATTTTCCTTATTTCTTTTCATCATTTTTTCCCCTTTTTCCTCTTCAACAGTTTGCTTTTCACTACTTTCTACAACATTAGAGCTGTCACGTGAGTAGCAGCATGGGGAACAATAGAGAGCCAGGTGGGTGTTTCAATCAACCAGAGAGCAGAATTTCAAAAAATCAAGGGGCGTAGGATGTCAAAAGAAAAGAGAGAGGGAGAGTGAGAAATTGAGGAGCCGGCTCCTGCTAAATTTTGGTCACAGCAGTCTTGACCATCATGGTTGCTGGTTTCGCCAGTGACGGTGTTATTTGAGTATTTAATCATCCATGTTGAGATTAATTCAATAGTCTTGAATTAATTTTAGAACCAGGCATTCATCCAATTTTAAATGAGCTGACTGTATTTGATAGGCTGGCTAGCTATTGTTCTTTAAGAAGAAAACATCTAACAGGTGTTAAGCCTTTTATTTCAGTGTAGTAGAAAAAGTAATTTCATATAAACACATTGAGGATTTGCACAGAATAAATTCCAGACAATAATCACTAGCCCTGCTCGAGGCCAGTCAATTTTCTACTCCTCTCCTGTGATTACAGTTTAATTTTAATACCTACATTTGCATTACAGATGCCTTTCAGCATTTTGAAGATTTGGATTACATCCTCTTTCAGCCTTTTCTCCACAGACAAATTCAGTACTGTAAATTTGTTCTCATAACTTAGCATTTTGAGTTCCAGAATCATTCTCATGCTTCTTCTCAGAGTCAGTACTCTTTTAAAGCCACGTACACAATATTCCACTGTAGCCTTAACAATGGGAGTTAAGGGTCTGCTTATGCAGTAAGTAGTGTTGCTGCACAAAGTCACAGTGAAACTCCAGAGTTCAGACCTGACTCTGGAAAAAAGCAATGGGAGACAGTGTAACTCCGCTTGGGTTTCACACAGCACGAGCACAAGTACAATGTGAAACCTGGTTTATAAAGTCATACTGGTCTAGCTAGCACATAAATGCACCATGTTTCACTTCACAATCGCTTTGATGCATTACAGTATTTGACTTACTTTCTTGATGAAATTCAGGTGAATGTAAAAGTTTTCCTGATGTCCTGCCTCAACCAACACCTCCAAAACAGATCATCTGATCATTCATTCATTTGCTGTTTGCAGCACTTCGCTGTGCTACTACAGAGACTTGGGGCTCGATTTTCGGACGTCTGAGCCGGCAGGGGGGCTCCAAAAATCAGGGATTCCCGGGGCGGGGGCGGGTCCGGAGCCCAGCTCCAACCCGCCCACTTCCGGGTTCCCCAGTGACACCCTTAGATGCGCGCGCAGCCCCCGCATGCGGGACTCCCGCCGGCAATTAAAGCCGGGGGGATCCCACTTAAACCAATTAAGTAGATAGTTCAGGTCGTTTGCAGACCTGATTTGTAGGATATTTTAGGAGGGGTGGGATTTTCAACTCAACTGAGACTGTTTCCCATACTGGGGGAAACACTCCCAGTTGAAATGGACGTGTTGCAGCCACCTGCCTGTGGCAGCTGCAAAGGTCCATTTGACAGGTGGGGGGTGGGGGGGGGGACGACCCTCACTCATTGCAGGAGGCCACTCTGTCACTTTGGACAAAGTTTGGCCTCCACCACCCTCCTGCCAACAATAAAATTCACAAACTTGCACACTTACCCTGGTATGCAGACACATTTACCTACCTTGCGGACCCCCTCAAACGTACATCGTCCGCATGGGAGCTGCCGTAGCTGCAGTCATGACCTCCTCGAAGGACGAACAGCATCACCAGCCTCGCCGGCCACGCCATCTATCTCTGACACATAGAGCTCCACAACACAGTGCTGTGACACATCCACCTGCACAGCAGGAGGGAGGGCAATGGCAGAGAGAGATGCGTTGCAGAGGGCACTACCCTTGCCACAAGGTCTACAGGCGAAGGCTCAGCTTCCTGGACCTCTCTGAGCAGCAGTGCACACGGAGGCTCAGAGTCACTCGACATGTAGTCGTGGACATCTGCAGCCTCCTTCATGCCGAGCTGCTCCCGGCTGGCTCGAGCATCATCTTCTTACCTGTCGCTGTCAAAGTCACCACTGCCCTCAACAACCTCTCCTCCGCATCCTTCCAGGGTGCCACCAGGGACATCGCACAAAAGAGCCCTGCAAATACACCTACACCCACTCTGTAGTGACACAATGGGTGGCATCAGGTGTGGGTCTTCATGGTGATCCTCAGGAAAGGGCATTATTGCACAAACCAGACAAGATTTGCAAAGATGTGGCAGTAGTGGTGACAATATAATGTGTAATGTGAGTTGATCAGAAATCAAAGTAAAAACCATGACAAACCTTCAAACACCCTTGTGCATCTCCTTCATGCTCACGACACGTTTGCCTTACGCTTCCTACTACACATACGTGATGCATGACCTGTGGCTGCAGCGCAGGTAGTGCCAGGTTGGGTGAGCCATGAGATTGTATGAGGATTGGGTTGAGTGGTAGTAGCGGGATGAGTACTCGCGAGGTGAGTAAGTGCAGGTAAGATGAGGATGAGCTTTGAGTGGGTGTGAGGAGTGATGTGATAGAGTGGTGTTGGCAGTGCAGAAGGAGATGTGGGGGGAGGGGCAGTGATGAGGCAGACAGAGTGTACTCAATTCGGCTGACCTACTTAGGTCATTGAGGTGCCTCCTGCACTGTATGCAGATGCGTGATATGTTGGTGGTGCTAGTGACCTCCTCTGCCACCTCGAGCCAGGCCTTCGTGGTGGCAGAGGCAGGCCACTTCCTCCTGTCCGCCGGGGAGTTTATCTCTGTTGTCCTCCTCCTCCTCACCTCATCTAGTAGGACCTGGAATGAGGCATCATTAAACCTGGAAGCAGCCTTCCCCCCAGGCTGCTCCATGCTGTAATTTTGGCTCCTTTCTGCAGCATCAGTCAGTGGAGGACTGCCCCTTTAAATAGGGCTCCTCCAGCTGATAGGCGATGATGCGGCTGCGCGGTCCGCCCACTGCGCAACTTTCCAGCACGAAACCCGGAAGCCAAGGTAAGTGCCTTCAATTAGGCTGCAATCGCGTGCTGAGCACGCCGAATTCACTCGCCGCGTTACACACGCGCCCAGTCGACCCCCCGCTGCTAACCCGCCTCCCTCCTAATATCGAGCCCTTGAGCTCATAATATAGGCTGACAGTTCAGTGCAGTACTGAGGGGGTGCTGCACTGCCAAAGGTGCCAATCTTTCGGATAAGACTTCAAGTTTGTTTGGGTGGGTGGGAGTTCTCCCAGTGTCCTGGTCAACAATTACCCCTCAACCAACATCACATACAGATATATCATGGCTTTTCGTGGGACTTTGCTGTGTGCAAATTGGTCACCCCGTTTGTCTGCACTGCAACAGTAATTATACTTCTGAAGCACCCCAATCCTCTTTCCCACCCACTCGATCCCCACACCTCACCCTCCCTCATTTCCCTATCTCGCTTCTGATGCATTTGCACTTTAAAGTGTTTATTGTGCTACACTCTAAACAACAAACTGCTGGTTAAACTGGCGAAGAATTACAAGGTGACTTAAAGCCTAAGCATAGGCAAAGACATAGATAGTCAGGGGGTGTGGCTGAGTGAGCCTATTGCAGGAGGTCTGAAGACGGGGCAGATGACTGAGGCTGTAGCAAATGCGGGCAGGGACCAGAAAGTGGCCTGAGGCAAGCAAAGAACCATTATGGCCTAGAGGGCAGATGGTGGGAGATGATAGCAGGTGAGGACCAATAAGGGGATGGTAGATCAAGAATCAGGAGGCCACAGGGACTGAGACCTGGACAAAAGATCCTAGCTTAGCAAATCCATATACAGCAGCGTTTTGACAATGTGCACTGTTGACCCACTGTTACAGCTTTTACATATCTGTTCATTATCTGTCCTGGCGCATTCAAGAGTAGAAGCATCACAATGACTTAAAAACTGGACAGCTACAAAGCCAACCTGTTGGAGATTGCTACTGTGGAAATGAATCATTACGGTTGTGTTGGCATCGGAGCCCTGTTCATTACCATTTCCTTTTTAAATTCCCACAGTTGTCATGTTTTTGTCTTCAGCAAGAAAAGCCATAGGCTTCATAACTTAAATCTTGTGAATGGGAACTAAAGAATGGCTAACAGAAGGTGAACTTCTGTAGTTATGACCAATCCTGACATGCTGCTCTTGACAAGGTGGAATGCTTTATTTAACACTTAGGATGAAAATCGGTGGAACTGACCAACTATTGGTGTGTAGTTAAGACTGAGTATGTCACGGTTTGTATTTGAATTTTGAATCTCTGGTTGAGGCCAATTAAGGCCTATCATGTTAGATGATGATTCATTTATTGTTGAATTTTTTTTTAAATCTTCCTATCTACGCACCAGCTGTATCCAGACAATTTTTGTGTCATCATTTGTCATGGTTGAACAATACTTGCGTGTATATAGCCCGCTTTCATTTTGAAATGACTCAAAGCACTTCACACAATGAAGTGCTTTGAGGTGGATTGACTGTTACGTAAGCAAATAGTTGCAGCAATTCAACAAATGTGAAATTTAACCTTTTACCGTCAGTACAAATTTCCTTAGCTCATGCATTAATAAACATAACTACAAATCCACTTGCTTCTGACCAGTTATGTAATAATTCTGCAGAATTTTTTTCATATTTGCACATATGTTTAATGCCATAAACTTAGCTGGCCAACCAGATAAGATAATAAAAGAGCTCCAGAGCATATATTCAATAGATTCAACAGTTCAGCCCAGTTTCTTGGGGTCAATTTGCTTCTCATCCCTTCGAAAATTGCCTTACTTAAATTTAAATCTTTAAAGAGGTAGGGAGGGTGAAGCCATGGAGCCATTTAAACACAAGAATGATATTTGTAACTTTACGGTGTTGGTGGACTGGAGCCAATGGTGGTCAGTGAGAATGAGTATGATGGACAAGTGAAATTTGATGCGATAGGATTCAGGCAGCATATGTTTGGATGAGCTAAAGTTTCCGGAGGGTGGAGGATGGGAGGATGGCAGGGAGGAGGCTGAATTATTTTCATTGAAATAATTGAGTCAGAAGATGACAAAGGCCCATTGTAGAGGGTTTCAGCAGCAGATGGCTGAGATAGAGATGGAGGTGGGCAAAGTTACAGAGGGAGAAGTAGGCGATCTTTCTGATGGAAAAGATATGGGGTCAAGAAACCAAGTTCAGAGTCAAACAGGACGCCAGGGCTGTGAACGGTCTGATTCAGCCTCAGACAGTAGCCAGGCAAGGGGATGGGGTCAGTGCCAACGATACAGAGTTTGTATTGGGGACTGAGGGGAATGGCTTTGGTCTTCCCAATCTATAGCTGGAGGAAGTTAAGACTCAACCAAGACAACCAAGCAATCTGACAGCACAGAAGTAGTAGAGAGATCGAGAGGTGGTGGAAAGGCAGGGCTGGGTGTCATTAGCATACACGTGGCAGCTGAGCCGACATCTGCAGATGATGTAGCCAAGGGGCAGCATATAGATGATGAAGTGGAGGGGGCAAAGGACAGAAACTTGCCGACTTCGGAGGTGACTGTGTGTGGGTGGGAAGAGAAGCCATCACTAGAGTTGATCTGGTTACAACAGGTAGGTAAGCATAGAACCAAAAGAGGGCACCGAGCTAGACAGCTGAGGAGAGGTTTCAGAGGAGGACGGCAAGGTCGACCGCCAAAGGATGCAAAGAGAGCAAGGAGTGTCACTGTCACAATGTTGTTCGCGATTTTGGTTAGAACCATTTCAGCGCTGTGGGAGGGGCCTCAACTTTATTTGAAGGATTCAAACAAGAAGTTGAAAGAGAGATGGACATGGATCTGTGAGGTGACAACACATTCAAGGACCTTGAAGAAGAAAGTGAGCTTGTGGATTGGACGATAGTGAGGACAAAGGGATCTAGGGTGTTTATTTTTCTATAGCTTCCAATAGCACAATGATTACCTAAGTTTATTAGGTTACATTATTGATATCACTGGCAGTAAGCTCCTTCTTACATCTCTTAAGTGAAGAGTTGAACTGACCTGACTGGAGCAGCACTGATAGCAATTATTCCATCCACATTTATGGATCTCAGAGCAAACTGAATGGTAGAAAGAGATATGGCTAAATTTGAAAAATACAAAAATATCCTAATCATTTTGTTTTAAATGCAAATACAGTTGAATGTATCGTGTTAGGACTTTCCTACCAATGAGTTACTGCTGAGGTGAAAAACGACAAAATGAAAATTCAAAACTCATTGAATTTTTGGGGGGAATAACTACCAAGAATGCAGTATGCACCTTGGAGCCATTCCATAATGGAAACCAACAAACTCAGATGTGCACTCTGAAAATGTTAGTGTGTGCTGTGAAAATAAAACAAATACAGATGTAGAGCACGACAAGAAAAACATCAGAAATCATTATTAAAGCTGACAAAAACAAGATAAAGTGGCACTTCACTGAAGTTCAAATTCATGGTGCTTTTTACTTACTTAAAGGTCACAGCAATAGAACGGAAACTTCAATGGAGCAGAAAGTGAGCTGCTATTCTTAGTGTTTACTGCAGACTAAAAGAGGTCATTAAAGAATCACACAGCTTCAAGTGTGTCAGGCTGTTGGCTCATAAAAATTTAATGCATACTAATTCACTGCTTCATGTACAATATTCTATTACTGTAAGGAAACTTCCTGCAATAGATACCACCATGTTTAAAAGGAATATGTTTCATCTTTGAAACAAGTCAAAATTCATGCAGAAACATTTGCCCTTTGAAAAATCAAAACCAATAAATATTATCAAAATAAAATTATTCAGGACACAATGGTACACATCATGTGAAATACTATACAGTACTTAAATTTTGTAACAGGAGGTGAACATCTAATTCTAACTAATCCTGACATGCTGCTTATGACAAAAATCAGTACTTTTTAAATATTATCTACCAACCAATATTTGGTCAGTTTCAACAACTTTTGGCCAAATTACATCACAAATTTAATAAGGCCAAGCTCAGGATTTCTTAAGAGCAGTATCTGCATTTTATACTGTTACTTTTATTGCCTGACATCTTCCTTTTCAACTAGACCCAACCCCAGGCATGAACTGGGCAGTCATGACTCATCTATTTTTTTTAAATTCATTCGTGGGATGTCACTGGCGAGGTCAGCTTTTATTGCCCATCCCCAATTGCCCTTGAGAAGGTGGTGGTGAGCCGCCTTCTTGAACCGCTGCAGTCTGTTTGGTGAAGGTTCTCCCACAGTGCTGTTAGGTAGGGAGTTCCAGGATTTTGACCCAGCGATGATGAAGGAACGGTGATACATTTCCAAGTCGGGATGGTGTGTGACTTGGAGGGGAAAGTGCAGGTGGTGTTGTTCCCATGTGCCTGCTGCCCTTGTCCTTCTAGGTGGTAAAGGTCACGGGTTTGGGAGGCGCTGTCGAAGAAGCCTTGGCGAGTTGCTGCAGTGCATCCTGTGGCTGGTACACACTACAAGCCACGGTGCACCGGTGGTGAAGGGAGTGAATGTTTAGGGTGGTGGATGGGGTGCCAATCAAGCGGGCTGCTTTGTCCTGGATGGTGTCGAGCTTCTTGAGTGTTGTTGGAGCTGCACTCATCCAGGCAAGTGGAGAGTATTCCATCACACTCCTGATTTGCCTTGTAGATGGTAGAAAGGCTTTGGGGAGTCAAGAGGTGAGTAACTCGCCGCAGAATACCCAGCCTCTGACCTGCTCTTGTAGCCATGGTATTTATGTGGCTGGTCCAGTTAAGCTTCTGATCATTGGTGACCCCCAGGATGTTGATGGTGGGGGATTCGGCGTTGGTAATGTCGTTGAATGTCAAGGGGAGGTGGTTAGACTCTCTCTTGTTGGAGATGGTCATTGCCTGGCACTTGTCTAGCGCGAATGTTACTTGCCACTTATCAACCCAAGCCTGGATGTTGTCCAGGTCTTGCTGCATGCGGGCATGGACTGCTTCATTATCTGAGGGGTTGCGAATGGAACTGAACAGTGTTCAATCATCAGCAAACATCCCCATTTCTGACCTTATGATGGAGGGAAGGTCATTGATGAAGCAGCTGAAGATGGTTGGGCCTAGGACACTGCCCTGAGGAACTCCTGCAGCAATGTCCTGGGGCTGAGATGATTGGCCTCCAACATCCACTACCATCTTCCTTTGTGCTTGGTATGACTCCAGCCACTGGAGAGTCTTCCCCCTGATTCCCATTGACTTCAATTTTACCAGGGGTCCTTGGTGCTACAATCGGTCAAATGCTGCCTTGATGTCAAGGGCAGTCACTCTCACCTCACCTCTGGAATTCAGCTCTTTTGTCCATGTTTGGACCAAGGCTGTAACGAGGAATGGAGCCGAGTGGTCCTGGTGGAACCCAAACTGAGCATCAGTGAGCAGGTTATTGGTGATAGCACAGTCGACAACACCTTCCATTGCTTTGCAGATGATTGAGAGTAGACTGATGGGGCGGTAATTGGCCGGATTGGATTTGTCCTGCTTTTTGTGGACGGGACATACCTGGGCAATTTTCCACATTGTTGGGTAGATGCCAGTGTTGTAGCTGTGCTGGAACAGTTTGGCTAGAGGCGCAGCTAGTTCTGGAGCACAAGTCTTCAGCACTACAGCCGGGATGTTGTCGGGGCCCATTGCTGTTGCTGTATCCAGTGCACTCAACCATTTCTTGATATCGTGTAGAGTGAATTGAATTGGCTGAAGACAGGCTTCTGTGATGGTGGCGATATCAGGAGGAGGCTGTGATGGATCAAGCACTCGGCACTTCTGGCTGAAGATAGTTGCAAACGCTTCAGCCTTGTCTTTTGCACTCACGTGCTGGACTCTGCCATCATTGAAGATGGGGATGTTTACAGAGCCTCCTCCTCTCGTTAGTTGTTTAATTGTCCACCATCATTCACGACTAGATGTGGCAGGACTGCAGAGCTTTGATCTGATCCGTTGGTTGTGGAATTGCTTAGCTATGTCCATAGCATGTTGCTTCCACTGTTTAGCATGCATGTAGTCCTGTGTTGTAGCTTCACCAGGTTGGCACCTCATTTTTAGGTATGCCTAGTGCTGCTCCTGGAATGCTCTTCTACACTCATCTATTCTAAAACTAGACCTCAACAATGTCTTTCCATCTTACTGTTCATACCTGTGAAGTGCATTTTATTTCCTTTTCATCCAAATGTTTCTTTTGATATTTCTATGTTCTTCAGTCGAATTAAAAATTAAAAGTTTTTTTCCCAAACAAAAGACAACTTTATAGATGTATAATAAATACAATAAATCGGACATTTTATGCTTTTATTATTTTCCAATATATAACTTGCAAACATTATAGCAGATGCTGCTGGAAGATTGCATTGTTACTGGAATAATTTTTCATCTCTAAGTTTGAGACTATCGGTGCAGTTGCCTCTGCCACTAACACCCCTTCCTCTCCCCCTGCACCCAGCCTTCTCCCATCCATTCGAGCCCCGATTCCCTGTCACACCTCCATCTCTGCCCATGCATTCTACTTGCTCATTTCCTCTGCAAGACCCACCTGCTGCCCCCTGGATTTCCTCCCCGTTCAAATTCTGACCACTCAACTTCCCTCCAGGATCCCATGCTAGCTGCCATTATAAATAACTCACTTCACTCAGATACCATCACTCTCTCTTTTTAAAATCAATGTCATCGCTCTTCCCCCTCAAGAAACCAGCTCTCAATCCTCCTGTACCACAAACAGCAATGAGATAAATGGCCTTATAATCAGTTTAACACGTCTTCTGACATCATGTGTTCAAGTCTCTGGAGTCTCTGACTCAGAGGCGAGATTGCTATCACGGAGTCAAAGTTAACACTGCGTGCCTGATCTCAAGTCATGGATGAACCACAACTTCTTCCAGCTTCACATCAAGAAGATCAAACCCATTGTCAGAAGACGTGTTAAACTGATGCCCATCAGGCTGTGGTAAATGATCCCATGGCACTATTCGAAGAAGAGCAGGGTAGTTCTGGTGTCATGGTCAACACTTATCCCTCAACCAAAATCGCTAAAGCAGATTATAAGGCCATTTATCTCATTGCTGTTTGTGGTACAGGAGGGTTGAGAGCTGGTTTCTTGAGGGGGAAGAGCGATGACATTGATTTTAAAAAGAGAGAGTGATGGTATCTGAATGAAGTGAGTTATTTATAATGGCAGCTAGCATGGGATCCTGGAGGGAAGTTGAGTGTTTGTTTGCCACTAATTCTTTCCCACTCCCCGGCTACTCGTCCAGACTGAACTAGACCGTGCCAAACCTTGGTGCCCTATTTGACCTGAGCTTTAAACCCAACATTCTATTCATCACCAATGATGCCTTTTTCCACTTGTGCAATATTGGCCACCTCAGCCCCACACTTCTAAAACCCTTAGTCATGCTCTAGTCACCTCCAGACTCCATTATTTCAATGATTTTTTTCTCTGGCCTCACAACCGCCTCTCCACAAATTCTAACTTGTCCAAAACATAGGCACCCATATCCTCTCCCACATTAAGTCCCGCTCATCCATCATCCTCCATCCTCGCTGATTGAAAGTGTTCCGGGGCAGGGAACCAATTTAAATTCCTTGTTCTCATCTTCAAATCACTCTACAGCCTTGCCCCATTCTATCTAAGCAACTTGCTCCAGCCTTATATCTTCCTCATACTCTTCTGATTTTCGTGCATTTCCCTATCCTTTCATGCAACATTGTTGGCAGAGCCTTCAGCTGCCTCAGCCCTTCTCTCTGCAACTCCTTCCCCAAAACACTCGACTCCTCCGCCTCGCCTCTTAAAAACCCATCTTTTCATCCAGGCTTTTGGTCATCCTTCCTAATCACTCCCTTTTTGATTTGGTGTCCATTTTCCTGTCTATTTGTAATTGTGAAGTTTTTTACGTTAAATGCACCATGTAAATGTACGTTGTTGCTGTTGATTTTTTTTGTGAATCACTGTGTTCATTCAGGGGAGGACATAAGGTACTGATTTGTATAGAAGATTGAAGGAGCGGGACTGCAGCCCAGCCCATCTGATGCCACTGACAGCCTAACAATTACTATATCCCTCTAATTTTCCACATCAGTGGCAAGTCTGAATCAACAGCAAGATAATACACATTACAGACTTACCTATTCTTGTTGGTTATGGAGTTTCCCCCCACCCCTCTCATACTCAGTAGGAACTGGGGTTAACACCGTCTTAACATTTTTTTGCTATTAATCTGGATGGATTCAAAACCCCCAATTCCACAATTAAAAAAATAATATAGCACATTATTGTGCCACTCAGTTCTTCCCATCCTCATTAGCATTGTCAATAAAGGAGATTTTTCCTAGAGAGACATACAAAATTGAAAATTCTAGAACATTTTGAAATTACTAAATTCATACGTTTGAAACTCACAAGCAATAATGCAGAACTACTTCCCTCATAAAACTTCCATACTCTGTTATTACCTGCCCAGACCAATGTTATTCATATAGTCTATATATTCCCCAGAATATTCAATCCTCTACAGCCTAATACTAAAAGTAATAAATGTGCAAAGATGAGGCATCATTAAGAAACAAATGCAACTCAATTAACCTGAATAGCATTAACTTTCTTTGAGTTATTTGGAAATTGCCACACAATAGGAATGGATTTAAATTAGATTTCAAAAAAAGACTGAAAACTATTTAATTGTGTCAAGTTTTGAAAACAATGGTCAATGTGATGATATTCAGCAACGACCATTTGTACCATTCTGAAGCTGACACTTCATTAGCTCCAAATAAATTAGGTTAATGGAAAATTGCTCATTTTACAAACTCTGTAAAACAATCGTTAGACTTTCCAACTTTCCCTTATTCATGGTTAGATTGCAGTTTCCATAAACACACCAAACCTTTTGTGAATTGAAACCTGTGACGCTGTTCTTTGCCATATATGGATTAGTGTTGCCCAGGTTTAACAATTAACCCTGAGACCAGTAAATCACTTAGAGAGTATGTGTGATGTTCACTGCATACACGAAAAGCATAACTCAAAGCAAAATGGCATTGCAAGATAACAATTGGCACAACATTTAATATAATCCAACCACAAAAGGTGAATATGCCTTTTCAGGAAGCCGCTTCTTACAGACTTTTAGTACATGCTTAATAAAACATTCATTGAGGATGATTTATGCAAGTTGATTGTTCAGAGTTCCTATTCTGCACTCCTCATACAAGCAAAGCTAAGAAGATTGAAGATCACAAGGGGGTCCCTAGATTATATGGGTGTCTTTTCCCTTTCACAAAAGAGCAGTCCCTTTGAAGGCTATCCTTACACAGTATCCAAACAAAAATTCTTAATGGCGAACAATACAATAATGGTTCAGGAAATAAATTTCTTCTCAGTGATGTTTACACCTTACCAGTTAGACTGATTCTCATCTCGCAATAATACAGGAAGTCACATTTGGAGATAGCTAATACCAAAAGGAATTCATATAAAGTAAAAATGCAAACAAATCCCATGAACGTAAACATTGAGCTGTTCTTTGTCCAACGCAACATAGCTTGAAACAATAAGAAAAAGCCATTTAGGGCAGACATTTCCCATTGAATGCGATGACTAGGTCTGACTGCATGCAACCACCCACATGTATTGGTCCCGTATAGACACATTTTGCCAGAGAGCAAGGGGAGCCTCAAAACCAGGCCTCCTAGAGACACAGATGACTGACTGAAGTCACTTCTTAATTCATATTTACCTGAACTAAACTCACATAAAATAAAGTCAAAAATTCAAGGTTCCATCATACTGGTCTCCCACAATAACTGTGTTCTCACCATTTAACAACTTTTTGTAAGATGGTTGAACAAATGACAAAACAGCATGATTTTATACTTGTACATCCATCTATCTTAGTAAAAAAATCTTAGGACTGTACACATGTCTTGTCAGCACAACCTGAATTCATGTCAATTTTTCTTGCCACACTTTTTGTGTCAACTTTGCACCAATATAAGTTCCTATGCTCACATTTATAATGGGTTTTGCCTATTCAAACTTGTCACAATTTGTAATTGCATAAGTTGTCCACTGGGTGGCTGTGAGCTAACTCAGCTTTCTCTCTCAGCTCGGACACCATGTTGGTTTCTATACAAACTAAACGTTTAAGCTTTAATTTCTGTCGATGCATGTTTATTTGGTATGCTTATATTACTTTCGTTAATTTTTTTAAAAACTTTTTCTCTTTCTGGACCACCTACTACCATTTTTAGTCACCCACCAACTTGCTTCCTTGCCAACATGGAGTCACGGTGAGAAAGTTCTGAATTGGTTCACAGAGCCACCCGGTGGCCAGTTATGCAATTTAAATTGTGATAAGTTTTTATAGGCAGTATCCATTATAAATGTGGGCATGGGAATTTATAATGGAAATATAAAAGCAAAGACAGTATATAGCACTTTAAGATGGTCCTGAATTAAGTTTGTACATCTTGGCCCAATTGTTCCCTAGCCTCTAACCCAACTTCACCTAGTCTTGACTTCCCATATGCAACAACATGGAGATAAACAAGTATATGCACGAACATACAAAAACGGACAGGAAAAGACCAACTGGTCCATCTAGCCTACAGCTGTGATACCTTATGCATCACGTCAAGAGTTTCCCTACCCCCTAGGTGCAATGTAGTGTCCTGGGAGATGCAAAAAAACAGATCAAGCAGTTTCAAGTACTTGTAAACTTGAATTACTTCATGGCTAGAATGCACTGTTGCATAAAACCTCCTTTCTTGTATGATTATTGTTGGCATTTAGATGGTGCAGTGAAATAAAGCACAGTTTCCACATTCAATTAACAATTAAATTCCAGTTTATGGAGGCACAAGGAGAGACTATGCAATTTTTTTTTGGGGGGGGGGGGGAAAAGAGAAAGAAAAATTTAATTTACTCTGACTGTATTTTAAGACAATGGTAAATGTGTAGTTTTTTAAGCTTCAAGGGACATGATCAATTCAAAGATTATAAACAGCAGCACAAGTACAATCCCCGGAATGGTGTAACATGAGTTTGCATCTTCAAACCTTCACATGGTGAGGTTCTTATTTCAACAGTGCCACCATCAAGACAGACCAATATCACCAGGCTCTGAGACTGAGGGAGGAATCGAAAGGGTAGTCAGACTGAATGGCTCGTGCATGTCTTTTTCAGGGCAACGCTGATAGATACTTGGCAGCAGATGGTGTGCCAATGGCAACTAAGAGGAGAAAATACCTAAAAAGAGGAAATTTTATCCATGGATGGGATGCAGTCTCAATCCCTCAAATGAGTGAATTAGCAATCTCACTCACATCACTAAGGGAACAACAAACCAGGGAGAAGGTTAAAAGATAAATAGCAAAAGCAAAAAAGAAAAAATAAGGGTCAACCTACAAAACTCAGAAAAACTTAGTCCTATAAAAGCTGACAACTCAAAAAACAATGTACAGCCCTGAAAGTCTATGCCTAAGGCACTACTTCAAAACAACTGAATAAGTGAAATTCTTTTTCATTACAGGATTTTAATTAATGTTTTAGGATAACGGTCTGCAACTGAGCTTGTTTTCTGTGAAAATTGAAACCCAATGGCCTCACGTATGACATACAAAAAGTAGCACTAACAGAAGTGCAATAGGATATCAGCTTGTCGTGACTTAAGCTACAGCTATATCCAAAAGTCCATCACTCATATTACAGGTTTTTTTTAAATTACAAAAAAGTGCAATTTTTGCAATGGTGGATTCAGAAATTTTTGAAGGGGGAATTCAAATTACACTGACTTCAGGCCACAAGCATAGACAGCACAAACAGAGGCCACAAAAGCTGACTTTGAGAACTAAGATGGTCAGCAGTAAAACTGATGCATATAATAAAACTAAAGTGAATGTAGCACTGGAAACTTCTGGGGTTTGCTCAGAGTGTACACTAACTTTCAAATGAGCTTTTAGATTGCTCAGTGCTCATTAACTGAACAGTGGTCATGACTCGTCACCAGGGCTGCACAACTCCAACTGGTTATGCAAACTGTATGTTAGTTAAGTTTCTATTAACTTTTTTACTTTGCGTTCACAAATTGCATGTTTCTCAGATTGCTGAAAGGGGAGTTACAACTGGTTCGCAGTGCAAATATCTAAGAGTCTGAGAAGTATACTTGTTTCAATTGGACAGCACAGACAAACTAAGTTGCAGTAATAACAGCATATAAGTTTTCAATATTCTTCAAAGTTCAAAGGATTTGGAATGCTGGATAGGTATTACGATAGCCCATGTTGAGTCTGTTGGGTATTATGTTTCTGCCTGGATTAATCGTGGCATATCAAAAGCTTATACAATTGCCAAATTACTGAGATTGTCAAGAGCCACATGGGTGTGTTGGTAAAATCTTTCATCTTGTCAATCCATTTTAAGAGTCACAGAAAATGTTCTCCACAGAGATTATTGATTTCACTCTGCTGGTTTGATAAATAACGGCCAAATAAATAACTTGCAGCTACTAATCTTTATTTGAAGCAGTGTAAACCATCGATGGAGCAAGCATTCCCAAGCATATCATCATCTAATTGGGTGAATATTTTTGTTTCCCCTGAAGCATTCAGTAATTTCCTTGTGAATGGGGATTGGAATTTTCTAGACAGCATATCCTCAGTGACTCTCCATGAAGATTGGATCCAACATACCTACCAGCCCCTGTTCACACTATTGGCATGGCAGCTCCTAAAATGGACTCAGAAGAGGCAAATTACTATGTGCAGCATGGGTCACCAAGAGTTTTAGGAGCTGCTGCACAAACAGAATGGGGGTCAAGAAAGCAGGCTGTCTGCTCCAAACGCAGTCAGTTGGCAACAATGATAAGCATCAGTCTGATTACACATGAGACTGGTGAGACCAGGTTCACAAAAAGGGATGAAAAGAATAGAGTAATATACCTTCCAAAAGAAAGTTGAGATCAAAAAAGGCTATCTAATTTCATTACTACATCACTGAACCCAAGTTTGACAATTTTAGAAATTAAATGGGTGAATATGCCTTTCTACCAAGTATTTATTTAGATATCAAAACTCTTCCACTTCTGTATTATCACAGTTTGTTTTTCATAACTAAAAAACTGATAACATTACCAAATGCGTAAGACAAAAAAATGTAATGAAAAGATGGGGGAGGGGGGGGCACAGACGAACATAATGGGCAGGAAGAAAACTGCTTTCTGTGTATTTTTATTTGAGTTGTCCTCTACATGTTAATCAGAAAAAAAACACTATGAAATGTACTGTGTATAACTAAAATTGTTTTTCAAATTAAACAGATGCAAACTTTAAGACCAAGACTTGGAGTCTGGACAGAAAACTGGACGACGACAGGAAATCCTCAATGAATCAGTAGGAGCAGATGAAATACAATACTTGTTCTGCAAATAAATAGGACTTGGCAGAGATAAGCTAACGTAGAATTTGTTTGCCTAAGGGCAAAATACCTTCATTTTTACTGAAGTGAAAAAATTGATGGATTTTTTTTGTGTAATGTAAGCATTGTATTGCTGTTGTCAGGATCAGAATCTTTACCCAGTGTGTCTTATTGTGCTTAACAAATCTTTTACTGCATAAATCTACTACAGCTGGATGAGGTTACATTGCCTTGTTCTATTGCCACTCTTGTGATAAAATAATGATCAAGAATACAACATCTTCAGTTTGTATTAAGTATTAAATGTGCACAGCCAGATTGTTTGGTGTTCAAGATTATATGCTAGTTTTATTTATGCTGCAGCAACAATACAAATTGAGCTACAAATACTTTGCTTTGCCAATCACCACTTTGGCCTTTCCAGTGCTGCCAATTATAGCTATTGCACAAAGTGGGATTATGTCCACCGGGTATTTCAGTGAAACAGCCAGGACACATTCCATTCAGCTTACTCTAGTCCATTTAAAACCAGAGATGATGGTTGAAGCTCAAGAACAGTGCTCTGATATACTGTCATTCAATCCCCAACAGTGTCTCAACAAGATAACACTAGAATGTTTTAGCGCAAATGACGCTCATCACAAGATCTAACATGCCATGTCCAATAAGTACTGGCATTCCTGCTTTTATTCATCACTTCCTAATTCTTGTTAGATTATTATTTTACATGTAGAAACACACAAACTAAAGATCCAATAGACAAACAGGAACACATTAACGTTCTATGACAATTAAACAAGCACAGCAGTTATTATTTCATTAGAAAATTAGACATTGTCGTGAACTAAAAAGACAAGAGATCGTTCTAGGCCCTTGTGGGGGTTTGTAGGGTTGGAGGAGGTTACAGTGATAGGGAGGGTCAAGGCCATGAAGGGATTTAAACACCAGGATGATCATTTTAAATTGGAGACACTGTAAAACCAGGAGCCAATGTAGGTCAGCAAGGACACAGCAAGATCTGGTGGGAGATAAGATTCAGGCAGCAGAGTTTTCAATTAGCTGAATTGTACAGAACATGGAGGATAGGAGGGTGGTAAAGAGAGCAATGGAATAGTCTCATCTGAAAGTGACAAAGAGTTTCAGCAGCAGATAAGCTGAGGCGGGGCAGAAGCAGGCAATATTATGAAGGAAGAAGTCGGTGGTCTTTGTGATGAAATGTATATGGAGTTGGAAGCTAAGGGTTGAATAGGATGCTGAAATTATGAACAGTCTGCTCTAGTCCGAGGCATTGGCCGGGGTGGGGATGGAATTAGTGGCAAAGGTACAGAGTTGTGATGGTGGGGAGGGCAAAGACGATGACTTTAGTCTTCCTAATGTTTAACTGGAGGAAATTGCAGCTCATCCAAATGAGAAAACTAAGAGGAGACCTGATAAAAGTCTTTCAAATTATAAATGGGTTCGATACAGAGGAAGTGGAGAAACTGTTTCCATTTGCGGGTGAGTCCAAAACAAGAGGGCATAAATGTCAGATAGTCACTAACAGATCAAATCATTAATTTAGGAAGACTTTCTTTATACAGAGTGTGCTGAGAATGTGGAACTCGGTGCTACATGGAGTGGTTGAAGCAGATAGCATTGATGCATTTAAGGGGAGGCTTGATGCATACATGAGAAGGAAATAGAAGGGTACAGGGACAGGGTGAGAGGAGGTAATTAGAATGGGAGAAAGCTTGTGTGGAATATAAACACTGGCATAGATCTGTTGAGCCAAATGGCCTGTTTCTGTGCTGTAGATTCTATGTAATGCTCTGTAATCCACGACTGGATATCAGACAAGCAGTCTGACAACATAGATGAACTGCAGGGGTAGAGAGAGGTGGTGGAGGTGTAGATCTTGATGCCGTCAGTGTACTTGTGGAAGCAGATCCCATGTCTGCAGATAAGGGTGCCAAATGGCAGCATATAGATGAAGGAGGAGGAGAGGGACAAGGATAGATCCTTGGGTGACTCCGAGATAATGGTACAGGAATGAGAAAAGAAGCCATTGCTGGCGATACTTCAGGTCGGAATATGCCCAAATTATCCGAATTGTTTAACTACTAGTGGTTATGTTGTCCGATATGCTTCCATATTACTTGGCTAATACTGCCAGTTGGCTTTTTGAAGTGTTGCTTAAATTTTTGTTGTTAAACACCAAGTTTTTCTCAAGCCTTGCTTTTTGTGCATTATTGATGAATACAGCAGTGCCGAAGTTGAAAAATTACGCATTTGCGTTTTAATCAGTATTACGTTAATCTTACTGCTATTGCACTGAAACTTCAATCTTGAAAATGCCTTTGCAATTCTGCTATGCTGAGTTCATACCTAAAGGGATGGAATTCCCAAGATAAAAAGGTATGTATACTTAACTTGCCTCCTCTGAGAATCATAATTCACATCATTTGTACTTCCAGCCATGATAACTTTCAGTTTTTAGTGTTGATCTTCATGACTTTTTATTTCTATGTACAACATCCACATTTTTCTGCATTTTGGTGGCATCATGTGACATTAAAGCAAGGTCCAAATCTCCAACTAGGACCTTCAGACATTCTTTCAAAATATCCTTATGATTTATGGCAAAAAGTAAACAGACTTAGGATCCCCATCAGGTGAGTATGGTCAATTTAAACCATTAAGTTATTACTTTTTCTATTATGAAAATATTGTACAAATTTCTGCTTATTCCAATAAAATCATACATCTCCATGACCTTCAATAGTGATTAGTGTACAGTATATTGTAACTTAAACAGCGATGTGAGATACTGGAGGTCTATAGATTGCAGAAAGTAAAGAGTAAATTGCACAACATTGCTTGGGCCTGTGAAAGGTTTGTAAATACAGTGTGCTTAAAGAAACTGTGTCATAGCAGGACATTTGGAGATTCATAATACAATCAAGGAGAGTCAACATGGTGTTATGAAGGGGAAATCATGTCTGACAAATTTATTAGAGTTCTTTGAGGAAGTAACGGGCAGGGTGGATAAAGGGGAATCAATGGATGCAGTATATTTGGATTTCCAAAAGGTATTCGATAAAGTGCCACATAAAAGATTACTGCACAAGATAAGAGCTCATGGTGTCGGGGGTAATATACTGGCATGGATAGAGGATTGGCTAACTAACAGAAAACAAAGAGTCGGGATAAAAGGGTCATTTTCAAAATGACAATCTGTAACTACTGGGGTACCGCAGTGATCAGTGCTGGGGCCTCAACTATTTACAATATATATCAATGACTTGGATAAAGGAACAGAGTGTCTTGTGGCCAAATTTGCTGATGATATAAAGATTGGTGGAAAAGCAAGTTGCGATGAGGATACAAAGTGACAGGTTAAGCGAATGGGCAAAAATTTGGCAGATGGAATATAATGTGGGAAAATGTGAAGTCATCCACTTTGGGAGGAAAAATAAAATATTATTTGAATGGAGAAATACTACAAAATGCTGCGTTACAGAAGGATCTAGATGTCCTCATACATGAAACACAAAAAATCAACATACAGGTGCAGCAGGTAATCCAGAAGGCAAACGGAATATTGGCCTTTATTTCTAGGGGGATGGAGTATAAAAGCAGGGAAGTTATGCTACAACTGTACAGCGTGCTGGTGAGACCACACCTGGAGTACTACGTACAGTTCTGGTGCCCTTATTTAAGGAAGGACATACTTGCATTGGAGGCAGTTCAGAGAGGTTCACTAGGTTGATTCCGGGTATGGAAGGGTTGTCTTAGGAGGAAAGATTGAACAGGTTGGGTCTATACTCATTGGAGTTTAGAAGAATGAAAGGAGATCTTATTGAAACATACAAGATTCTGAGGGGACTCGATAGGGTAAATGCTGAGAGGATGCCCTCATGGGGGAATCTAAAACTAGGGGGCATGGTCTCAGAATAAGGGGTCGCCCGTTTAAGATGGAAATGAAGTGGAATTTCTTCTCCCAGAGGGTTGTGAATCTTTGGAATTCTTTACCCCAAAAAGCTGTGGAGGCTGAGTCATTGAATACATTCAAGGCTGAGTTAGACAAATTTTTGATCAGCAAGGGAGTCAAAGGATATGAGGAAAGGGCGGGAAAGTGGAGTTGAGTTAAAAATCAGATCAGCCATGATCTCATTAAAGGGCGGAACAGGCTCGAGGGGCCGAATGGCCTACTCCTGCTCCTATCTCTTAATGTCTTACGAAATTATTCGCATGAGAAAAAGCCTGAACCATAATATTGCTGTAATGCAGATTCCCTGCATCTGCAGATTTTACAGATTGCTGCAGAATGCCTCAGTCCACTCTCATCCATTTAAATACTAAGGATATTGTCCTCTATTTCAAAATTAACTTATTTATGATGTTTTTAAAAAGTTTCAAGAGTCACTTTGCATCAGCCTGTCAAGATGGCATTCACCCAAATAAACGTTCATAATTCAATGCATGATTGTACTTCAAATGATTAACTTCACTGAACTGCTAATAATCAAACTGATGTAGCTTAGTTCTGAAATAAAAACTAGCCATCTGTCAGTAATAATAATCAAAATAAATTAGATGTTGGAATTTTTAGTATAAAATACTTATGTTTTTTGGGTTTCTTTTACCTTTCTTACTCTAGATATTCTTGCTTTCATGTTTCAGACTATACTCATGGGTAAGCCCAAGCACTCCCCGTTCCAAAGAGGGTTTTCACTTGCCCTGCTATCTAGGCAAAATTCACAGCATGTCCAAGTAGTGAACAGAGAACCAACCCGATTTCAGTTCTTGGTTCTATTCCGTACCTTCACGGGATCCTCCTTATCTCTGTAGGACAGCTGAATAACACTGCATTAGACCTTATCTTAGGCTTTAACTGGCAAACATATTTATACAACAGAAATAGAACAAGTGAGAAATAGCAGTGACGCAACATAAATTTTTAACAGTAGTTAAGCTTAGCTAGATATTTGTTGTGGTGGAAAATAACTGCCATATTAAACTATGATAAGTAATTCTTTATGTGGTTCACGTTCCTTTATTCAGCAACTACAAAAGCTATTTGATCTCATTAACACTTTTCAAAGGCTCCAGGCAGACTTACTGATTTTTACTGAAGGAGAAAATCTCCGAAAGCTTGTGAATTTAAAATAAAATTGCTGGACTATAACTTGGTGTTGTAAAATTGTTTACAATTGATTTTTAAAAGACAGACTAAGTACTTCTGATTCAATGACCAAGAACCTGTGAATTTAAATAATTGTTAATTCAAAAGAAGCTCCCAATCAGAATGTTTATATTTGAATTAAAATGGCTAAGTGTCTCTCTTCAGACAAATCTACTAATTGCTGCAACAAATGTATCAAATATGAGCTGGAACATTCTTTTGTGAGTGAAGCTGGTTTTAACCCTTATGTACTGTGACAGAATCAAAGCAGCTCATACCAAGCTAAATGATAGACCAAAAGGTTGAACATGTGTCAGAATATTACTTTATTAATTGTTGACTTAAAAAAAGTTGCATCTAAAACCCAAAATGATCAAGTAAATCACTGTTGACAGACGGATACAAAGTAAATCAGTAATTTTTTCAAATGCAGGAAAGGACGAACTGACCTGGAGTACAATCTGGCCTGAGAGGGTTACTCAGAAGGCCAAGTAAGGACCAAAATAGTTTGTAACTATCATTTTGAAAGAGGACAGTACTTGGAAGAGCCACAAATAATTTTTGTTACAATATTTTTTGATACAAAATTACCTTGCTGCGCTGAGGGGAGCCTGCAAAACACTTTTTTTCAGGGCAGTGATGTTCTTCACAAGTGAAGCTAAGACAGCAGTGTCCAGGCTAAATCAAGCCTGCAAGGTCTTTTCATTGAGTCCCTGTTTCTTCTCACATTAAGCATACAAAGCCAGTTTTCAACTATGGTTTGTTTATTGGGAGCTTAATATGAGAGGAAGCAGGTGCCAGGTGAATGGTTCAACTGCAGTCCTTTAAAAACTCTCTGGTCCTGGAGGACTATGAAAAGCTGCTCTCTAATTGTTGGAATTAGGGAGGGGGGTGGAGGTGGAGAAAGGAGGGCTCTCATGAATTTTGTGTATGGGATTTGAATTTTTGGAGCGTTTTTGAACTTTCTGTGCAGTGTTTGAATTTTCTGCACATCAGGACTTGCAGTTCTACGAAATCATGTGGCCCACTCATGAATTTTGACATAAGTCTCAAGCGCATAGCTCAAAAAGGCTGGATGTCCTGAACTAAATCATAGAATGGTTACAGCACAAAACGGCCCATTCAGCCCATCAAGCCCGTGCCGGCTCTTTGTAAGAGCAATCCAGTTAGTCCCAAACCCCTGCTCCTTCCTCCGTAGCCCTGCAAATTTTTTCCCTTCATGTACTTATCCAATTCTTTTTTGAAAGCCACGATTGAATCTGCTTCCACTGGCCTTTCAAGCAGCGCATTCCAGATCATAACTACTCGCTGCATAAAAAAGTTTTCCCTCATGTCGCCTTTGGGTCTTTTGCCAATCACCTCAAATCTTTGTCCTCTGGTTCTCGACCCATCCGTCAATGGGAACAGTTTCTCTTTATTTACTTTATCTAAACCAGTCATGATTTTGAACACTTCTTTCAAATCTCCTCTTAACCTTCTCAGCTCTCAGGAGAGCAACCCCAGCTTCACCAGTCTATCCACGTAACTGAAGTCCCTCATCCTTGGAACCATTCTAGTAAATCTTTTCTATACCTGCTCTAAGGCCTTCACATCCTTCCTAAAGTGTGGTGCCCAGAATTGGACACAGTACTCCAGTTGTGGCCGAACCAGTATTTTATAATGGTTCAACATAACTTCCTTGCTTTTGTACTCTATGCCTTTATTTATAAAGCCCAGGGATCCCAAATGCTTTCCTTAAACTGCTTTCTCAACCTGTCCCGTCACCTTCAAAGTTTGTGCACATATACCCTCAGGTCTCTCCGTCCGTGCATGCCCTTTAGAATTGTACCATTTAGTTTATATTGCCTCTCCTCATTCTTCCTGCCAAAATGTATTACTTTGCACCTCTCTGCGTTAAATTTCATCTGTCATGTGTCCGCCCATTCCACCTCTATTTCTTCTTAAAGTCTATTACTCTCCTCCTCACTTCCAAGTTTGTGTCCTCTGCAAATTTTGAAATTGTCCCCTGTACAGCCAAGTCCAAGTCATTAATAATTATCAAAAAAAGCAGTGGTCCTAGTACCGACCTCTGGGGACCACCACTGTATACCTTCCTCCAATCCGAAAAACAACCAGTCACTACTTCTCTCTGTTTCCTGTCACTTAGCCAATTTCGTATCCATGCTGCCACTGCCCTTTTTATTCCATGGGCTTCAATTTTGCTGACAAGCCTATTACATGGCACTTTATCAAACGTCTTTTGAAAGTCCATAAGCGCATCAACCGCATTGCCTCATCAGCCCTCTCTGTTACCTCATTAAAAAGTTCAATCAAGTTAATTAAACATGATTTGCCTTTAACAAATCCATGCTGGCTTTCCATTATTAATCCAAACTTGTCTAAGTGACTATTAATTTTGTCCTGGATTATAGTTTCTAAAAACTTCCCCACCACATAGGTTAAACTGATTGGTCTGTAGTTGCCAGGTTTATCCTTACATTCTTTTTTTTGAACAAGGGTGTAACATTTGCAGTTCTCCAGTCCTCTGGCACCATCCCCATATCTGAGGAGTATTGGAAGATTTTGGCCGGCAACTCTGCAATTTCCACCCTTACTTCCCTCAGCAACCTCGGATGCATCCCATCCAGACCGGGTGACTTAAGTAATGCTAACAAAAAAACATACTTTCCATTAAAAAAATAAGTGAGGCATTTAATGGCATTTTAAAAATTAAACAAACAGAGGACACAGAGTCAACGCAACGGGAAAGGTCAACTGCAATGAAACTCAGGATTACTGTGGAATTTAAGGGCTTTTAGCTCAATCGTTTAAAAAAAATGGGCCATTAATTTTTAAGAGAAATATAATTGTGCTTAAAAAGTGCAGGCTCCAAACAACCAGAGAAACACATTTCCACAAAAAATATGACCAATGTCAATCAACCTGACACACACCTTACCAGTAATGGATTCATAGAAATATATATGCTGCAGAACACAGGAATATTCAAATAGAAAACATTGCAGTTCATAGTCAATATCACTAACTGGTCTAAGCGCTACTTCAGACACTTTATTCTTTTGGCGTACACCCTTATGATCTTTACAACATGTAAAGGTAACTTCATGTCGTTAGAAGTAATTTTTCATACTGTACTTCCTTTAGAATTCTAGTTCAGATTTTAGCATTGTGAAAATCAAGACTGCAATGGATTAAAGCATTAACTGCGATTAATCATGAGATAAAAAAATTAATCTCTGTTAATCTTGGTTTTAATCACATATTTAATTGATACAATGCATTAATTTCATCCAAGAGTGGTTTGTTACTGATGCTATTATCATCCAAAACACAAGCCAGCATAAAAACACTGTTCTCTTATTTCTGGTAAAAGCAACGTAAAAATGGAACTTATTCAGGAAAATGTATATTTAGAGGGCATGGATGGGCTGGGATGAGGAGTGGAGGGGGTGGGGAGACATCCTGGGGGTGGTCATTCTTCCCGGGACGCTGCTCCCGACCCAGCCCTCCCATCATGCTGGCTCCTCAGGCTCTCCCGGCAAACGGCTGCTACCCTACCTCATTCACTCTTGACGCCTCCATTTTCTGCCAGAGCTCCTCCAACTGTACAAACGTCATCCTACTCCCACCACCTGGCATGGTCGCTACACATCCTGACAGTGACACACCCAGCAGCCCCCCATCCCCACCCCCACCCCCAAACATGACAGCCGTTGCCCGCAAATCAGCGGGGCTGACACCAGCGCATGGAGTTCCTCCCTCCAACCTCCCCCTGGAGACAAGGTTGGACAGAGGGGAGAAGGGAGCATGATTCACAATGGTCTTCCATCAATAAGTCAAAGAGCAGCTGAGCCATTTCTCCGCTGGTCTTTTTCCATACCAATTACTCCAGTTATCGAGATGGCTCATCCAATGTCACTTGCGTGATTAACGCTAGTTAAAAAATTAATCTCCAAAAAAATCAACGTGTTAATCACAGAAAGGTAACTGCGATTAACTACTTTAAATACACAGTACAATTGTGACTGCATAAATAAGTTTAGGACCAAAATATTTCTAAATAGAACAACTAGCGTTTTCTACTGAACATATCACTAACCATTTAGAACAGGAAAAAAACATTTATAAAGTACTGATGACAGAATTCCAAAACAAATCTTTCCCAATTTCAACTTCTCATCTCAACGTGGTCCTGATAGTGCCTGTTTAACTTCAAATCACTTTAGGGAAAAGTGCCTTGGCTCACAACAGCAAACAGAATTTAGAAAGTATACGTGTTTAAATTATTTCACCTACTCCATTTGTGAATGACAATGCAATTAGCTTTATATATGAATACATTAGATAACATGAGTACAGTAGTTCTGATTTTTTGGTAGCATTAGAACAGCGTGCAACCACACTCAACTAGTAAATAACAAAAACATACGTCATAATTTGACCCTAGTTAGATGAACAGAATGTCTGAAGTACCAATTGGCAAGTTACAGATTTCCCATAAATCAGTGCATCGATCATCAACCATAATTCAGTCTGCTTTGAGCCTCTGCATGAAATGGACAGAATTATAGGCAACGACTGTCTGAGAGGTGACTCTAAAGGCAGAAATGGTGGTGTGAAATTTCACTGCTATAACCCTGTAAGGACTTCCTGCATTTATAGTAAAAGTTAAGCTACACCTGCAACAACTTTTGTGTTCCGATCATCAACATACTTTTTCTTATTTCAAAATATACTTCATTTCATAGAATTTAAGGATATACACTGTTCAATGTAAATATCACAATTCAAAACCAGTACAATTCAAACCAAAACACTACAGATCGTACACAAAGCGATCTCATTATTACAATTCAAACACAGTATTTCTTTTGACTCATGGTGTACAACACAAGGTGGGCCTTTCCCCATTCAGCCTTTGCGTAGGTCGCACCTCGCCTCAGTGTGTCCTGCAGCACGTATCCCTGAACCTTAGAACGTGCCAGTTGGCAACACTCGGTCGTGGACAGCTCCTTCAGCTGGAAGACCAGCATGTTTTGGGCGGACCAAAGGGCTTCCTTCACCGAGTCTATGGTCCTCCAGCCGCAGGTGATATCTGTCTCGGTGTGCGTCCCGGGGAACAGTCCATAGAGCACAGAGTCCTGTGTTATCGAATTGTTTGGGATGAAGTGGGACAGATACCAACGCATCTCTCTCCACACCCTCTGCACAAAGGGGCAGCCCATCAGGAGGTGGACGACGGTCTCCTCCCTGCCACAGCCTCGAGGGCAGCTCGCGATGGCGCTGAGGTTCCATGCGTGTTGGAAGGACCGCACTGGGAAGGCCTTTCTGACCACCATCCAGGCTACATCCTGGTGCCTGTTGGTCAGTTCCTTGCAGGACTCTGAGAACGTTTCGTGTCGACCACTGTCTGACGGCCTTGTGGTCGAAGGGGTTTCTCCTCAGGAACTTCTCCACCTGCGACAGGTGAGGGAGGTCCTGCGCCTGCTCGGCCAGCATGACCAGACCCAGTCTTCTCAGTGTGTTGGACAGGTAGAAACCCTGCACGTAGTGACACTTGGTGTTTGCGAACTGGGGCTCTACACATATCCTGAGGCAGCCACACACAAAGGTGGCCATCAGGATCAGAGCAGCTTTGGGGACACTCTTTCCCCCACTTTGACTGGGGTCTTGTACCCGGTGGCCCTGCAGACACGTTCTACCTTGGACCTCCAGACAAAGTGGAAGATAGCTTGGGTGACTGTGACGGCGGAGTTGTGGGGAATGGGCCAGACCTTGTCACGTAGAGCACCACCGCGAGTACCTCACACGTTATCACCGGGTTCCTGCCGGTTATGGAGGGAGCACCCCATCCACGTTTGGCCTTGGCGATCCGCTCTACCCATTTCTTCGTGCAGGCCAGGGGCCCTCCAAACCAGATCCCCAACACTTTCAAGTAGTCGAACCTGACGGTGAAGGGGACAAAGGTCTCCTACCTGCCAAAGAACATGGCCTCGCTTTTATTTCGGTTCACTCTGGCCCCCGAGACCAGCTCGAAACGGTCGCAGACGTGTGGAATGACTGTAGATCGGACCAGAAGATGACGACGTCGTCCATGTACAGGGTGGCCTTAACCTGAGAGCATCCGCTGTCTGGGGATCGTCACCCCCAATACCTGCGTCCCTCCCGATGGACGCGGCAAATGGCTCGATACAACATACGAACAAGACTGCGGAGAGAGGACAGCCCTGCCTGACTCCAGATCTGATTGTAAAGCTCTCTGACTCCCACCTGTTGATTAGGACTGTGCTACGGATCCAATCACGGATTCCCTCCCCAAATCCCATTTTGGAGAGCACGTCCTTCATGTATGAGTGGGATATTCTGTCAAAGGCCTTCTCATGGTCCAGGCTGATGAGGTAGGTGTTCATCCCCTGTCCTGCACGTAGGCGATCGTATCCCTGAGCAGCGCGAGGGTATCAGAGATCTTCCTGCCAGGTACAGTGCAGGTCTGATCCGGATGGACCACCCGCTCCAGAGCAGACTTGAGCCTGTTGGCGATGGCCTTAGACAGAATCTTGTAGTTGACATTTAGCAAGGAAATGGGTCGTCAATTTTTGATTTGTTTCATCTTCCCTTTCTGCTTAGTGGTATAAACTGGGCGACATGGACATGTTGGGCCGAAGGGCCTGTTTCCATGTTGTAACTTCTATGATTCTATGCTTGTAGATGAGGGTGATGATGCCTTTCCTCATGGACTCTAACATGCTGCCTGCCAGAAGCATACCCCCGTACACTTCCCGTAGGTCTGGGTCTATCCAGTCCCATAGAGCCAAGTACAACTCGACTGGTAAGCCGTCGTTTCCGGAAGTTCTACTCTTCTCGAAGGACTGGACAGCCTTTGTCAGCTTGTCCAAGGTCAGTGGCCAATCCATGCTCTCCCGCTTGCTGTCCTCTAAGACTTCCGTGATAGACACTCCCTCCCTGCTCTTTGTCCTCCTCCTGGTCGTTGGCCCTTTCACTTGGGGCCACAGCAGGGGGGAGGGGTCAGGCCTCCTTTGGGGCAGCTACAACTGCTGCTCTCTGCTCTTGCGTCACCTCGCCTCTCGCTGCCCGTGCATAGCTTAGTCGGCATTTTGAATGGGTCTTGTACAGGTGACCAGCCTCTCCGCACATGTCATCAACATGCAACTTTGGTTTGAGCACTATCTACTTTTGTAATAATGCTCTGATAATCTTAGAGGACAGAAAGCCCAGCCACACCTCTTTGATGTTGCATGAAGTGTACTCCAAGTCGCAGGGCATGCTCATCAAATTCACTGGGTCTGCATGGATTTGGATCCTACTGAGCCCAGGTTCTCTGTTCAGCCTGCTGAAGAGGGCTACAATATTCTATTATGGTACAGGTTTTGACTTTGTATACCACAAAGGTTGGTGATAGCAACAACTACCACTTAACTTGTTTCCCATTCCTTTTATTAGTTTTTCTAATCATCTTATGCTTGTTTGCTCAATTGTAGAATGGAGGCAATTAACAAGTCACAGAACTGAATGTTTAACTAAAGCAAGCTCATCAGAATTTTAGAGCATCAGGATGGATGGCATAATTTTTCTTTCCTGATCATTATTCTGTATTGAAGTCAACGCACAAATTGACCAGCCACTGTCAATTCTGTCTTTAATCCTTTCTAATTCCTTTTACATTTTTAAAGCTCCCCTCATTTCACTAATTTAGGTCCTTACACTCCACCAGCTTTTATGATTTTTTTCCCCACTCATTTGTTTTTAAGAGACACATTTTGTATCATAGTCCATTAAAATAGCTTATTGTACTTCGGAGCTGGCAATTCAGGGAACTAGCATATTGGAAAGCAAACCTATGATGTATCTGCACAGGGGGATTCAGCTGCAACTTCTCACCTCATGCTAACAAATTCCTAGTCTCAACTAACCTCCTGTTAGGAAGCTCAGGGCAGAGGCTAAGCACTTACACGTGGTAGTGAGGAAAGATTGAGAGGAAAAGTGCCCCAGACTACTCTCATGCAACTTTTAAAATTATTCTTGGGATGTGGGTGTCGCTGGCAAGGCCAGCATTTAGTTCCGATCCTGAGTTGCGCTGAAAAGGTGGTGGTGGGCTTTCTTCCTGAACCACTGCAGATGGTGGTTTGATACAACTGAGTGGCTTGCCCGGCCACTTCAGAGAGCAATTATGAGTTAACCACATTGGTGTGGTAGTGGAGTCACATATAGGCCAGACTGGGTAAGGATGGTAGATTTCCTTCCCTAAAAGGCATTAGTGAACCAGTGGGTTTTTACGACAGTCCAGCAGATTCTTGGTCACTTTATTGATACCAGTGTATAAGTTTATAACAACTAATATATCTTGCATTGCAACATAAGGTAGAGCTACCAGGCAGTTTATTTTAAATAGGAATTTGAAAAAACAAGTTAACATAAAAGAGAATTCAGGGGCAGCCCAGTAGTAGCAGAAAAAGGAACGGCATGGAAATGTATTTAATTTCACATTAATAATTGTAGCTGACATAAGGAAGACTAAAGAATATCCCTTAATCCTGCTGTATAGACATAAATCAAAAGCAGATGAATGACATCCCTAAAGCCGACCAATGGAAGTATTTGTACAATTTTGTTTTGTCACTTCAATATTTCAGTAGGTGGGTAGGTCAAACATTAGCTGAAAACATGGCCCACTTCATGTGAAAATGGCTCTTCTCCCTGTATTTTTCCATTCCAAATGCACAAACATTATAATTGAATACATTTACAATAGGACTATTAATTTTTATTTACCTAAATGTGTGAACTGTACTTGTAACAGTTGGTTAAATCTTTGCTATCTGGTGCATGTAAGAAAAACAATTTCTGTTCAAATTGCCTCAGAAAATAAAATCACTTAGTTCTTCACTACATTGCAAAATACTCAGGTGTCAGTAACAAGTGTAATTTTAAAGACATATTTTCTCCCCGGGCCATTTAATATACCTTGACTCAGAAAGAGGTCTGGTGATCTGCTGCCACAACTCTACCAATGCCATTCTATGATGGTGCACAAAAAGATGTGCAAAAATAGTCCAGGGCAACTGTGCCTTCAACCTTCCAATCTTTGGAATGCCTGTCCTCCACTCATCACCTACCTACAGACTGGGAATTGGCCTTGTTGAGATCCGCAAATTTGAATCCTCACCTTATCATTCTGCAGAACAGTATGCTGGAGCTGAAATGTAAATGTTTCTTATATTTCATCAAAAACACTTTCTTCATGTATCCTTCAAATCTAACCAACAGTTACCATCTCTTATTGGATGGCTCCACACTATTTCATCAATTGACATTCTTGTCCTCACTGTCTCCTCCGTACTCAAACGGAACTCCCATATCTCTTCCACAGTCAAAGCTGCCTCCAAGATGCTCAATTTCCTTAAGAAACTAGTATTTATGCATAGCTATATTTTTAACACCTGGAATGCTGAACAATTATCTAACTGAAGCACAATCAGGCTGCCAAAATAACTTAAGCAGTAGTGCTTAAGTTATTGTGGCACTAATCTTTGACACTAAAAAATCAGGTCAGAAAACGATCTGATAATATCATAGTCGTGACCACATCAATTTTTCGACTTTTGAGCCGCGGCTGGCTTTGCAAAATGGTCTTTGGAGCCTGCTCTCAGTCAATCGGAGGCCATTTTTACAATGTAATTGGGACAAATCAAAGATCCATCTTGTTTTATTTAATTTTATGAACAACTCTACATATTTTTAATTTGTTTACTGCTTCAACTGGCCATTTGTAACATTGGTTTTCTGTCTCATAAATATGTAAATAGGGTGTCTCGGGGTCCCTTTTCTTCTCTTTGTTACATTTAATTACATTTGAGAAAATTATGCATGGTCACTCTTTCTGCAGCCCATGGCCAACAGTCACACACTAAATGCAGGAAAAGGAAGCTTTCTTGCCTTATGGTTCACGACAGTCAGGTTGGTCACAATTGTGTTTGATCGGCAATTAATCATTTTAGGAGATAAAGGTAGAGAGATGCAATGGTTTAAACACTTGTTTACCTGGCTGTGAAGAACCAAGAAAGCTTTTCATTTGGGATTGCTCACCTACCAGGGGTATGAGTCTGCTGCAAGAGGCTTTTCAGCCAAAGCACCTGGAGCTTGGTCACCAACCAGCACCATGCTCAAAGCCTGCCTCACAGAGACATAAACTGAAGCTCAACAGTTCTCTTTTTTGATGTATTGCCACTCAAATGGAGGCAAACAGATGACTCAGTATTTCTCATATAAAACATCTCATCAAGAACACAAGTTGTTTAAAGTAATGCAGAGAATTGCTAACGGTTTCTTGATTTTTGTTTTGAAAGAGACACTATGGGATTGCATTAAGTATTATAATCTAATTACATTTGCTGCGCTTATTCTGGCTCTACTTAATTTTACTTCTTAATAAATCTGACTTGCAGTTTAAAGCTTAGGATACGCAGTATGTCAATGTTTTGTTCCTCTATCAATGAGATTCAGAAAGTATAGGATGTCTTGTACTATATTTACAACAACAACTTGAATTTATAAACACCTTTAACGTAGTAAAATTGATACCAAGTCAAAGAAGGTGATATTAGGACAGATGTAGATTTTAAGGAGGATCTTAAAGGAGGAGAGAGAGGCGGACCGGTTCATGGAGGAAATTCCAGGGCTTAGGACTTAGAATGCTGAAGGTAAGACACCACTAGTGGGGTGAAGGAAGTGGGGGATGGACCAGAGGCCAGGGTTGGAGGTACACAGAGTTCTCAGAGGGTTGTACAGCTGGAGGAGGTTACAGAGTTAGGGAGGGGAGAGGCCATGGAGTTTTTGAACACAAGGATGAGAATTTTAAAATCAAGGTGTTCGGGTCAGCGAGCACAAGGGTGATGGGTGAACGGGACTCGGTGCGAGTTAGGATACAGGCAGCAGAGTTTTGGATGAGCTCAAGTTTATGGAGGGTGGAAGATGGGCGGCCGGCCAGGAGAGCATTGGAATAGTAGAATCTGGAGGTAACAAAAGCATGGATGAGGGTTTCAGCAGCAAATGGGCTGAGGCAAGGGTGGAGATGGGTGATATTACGGAGGTGGAAGTAGGTGATGACAATGAAGATATGGGGTTGGAAACTCAGCACAGGATCAAATAGGACACCGAGGTTGTGAACAGTCTGGTTCAGCCTGAGACAGTGGCCAGGCAGCGGTATGGAATCGGTGGCTAGGGATTGCAGTTTGCAGCGGGGGTTGAAGACAATGGCTTCGGTCTTCCCAATGTGTAACTGAAGGAAATTACAACTCATCCAGGACTGAATGACAAGCAATCTGACAATGCAGAGGCAGTGGAATGGTCGTGAAGTGGTGGTGAGGTAGAGCTGGGTGTCGTCAGCGTACACGTGGAACCTGACATTGTCATTTCGGATGATATCGTCGAGGAGCAACACGTAGATGAGAAATCGGAGGGGGCCAAGGATTGATCCTTGGGGACTCCAGAGGTGACGGTGCAAGGGTGGGAAGAGAAGCCACTGCAGGAGATTCTCTGGCTACGACTAGATAGGTAAGAGTGGAAACAAGCAAGGGCAGTCCCATTCAGTTGGACAATGGAGGAAAGGCTTTGGAGAAGGATGGTGTGGTCAACCGCATCAAAGGCTGCAGACAGGTCGAGAAGGATGAGGAGGGCAGTGCACCTCAGTCACATAAGATGTCATTAGTGACTTTGATCAGGGCCGTTTAAGTGCTTGAAACATGGAGCTGCAGGGAAGTTGGGCACAGATTTGGAAGTCAACAACACGTTCAAGGGCTTTGGAGGGGAAAGGGAGATTGGAGATGGGACGGTAGTCTGCAAGAACAGAGGGGTCAAGGGTGGGTTTCTGGGAGGAGAGGGTGAAGACGACAGATTTGAAAAGGAGGGGGACAATACCTGGGGAGAGGGAACCGTTAACCATATCAGCTAGCATGGGAGCCAGGAAGGGAAGTTAGGTGGTCAGCAGTTTAGTGGGTATAGGGTCAAGAGAGCAGGAGATGGGTCTCATGAACAAGATGAGCTTGGAGAGGGCATAGGAGAGCAACTAGAGAAAAATGCAGGTTCAAGGCTAGGGTAGGGAGGGATGCGGCAGAGGCAGTGACAAAGAAGTCCATGAGCTCCGCAGTGATCATATATGCAGTATAAGAAGTCTATTGTCTACCCAAGCACGCTAGCTCCCAGGTAGCGTCATACACAAAATCATGTTCTGATTCACGGGAGGCACAGGTTTGCCTGAGGAAGCAGTCCTTCACACTGGGCATGAGGAAAAGGTATCAGGTGAGCGGCTGAATTATGACAGTGGGTCTCATTTGCAAAATGTACAGCCAACAATAATATGCTCCACGTTTCACGAGCATTTATTATTTCAGAAGCATTTTTTAATTAAACATACTTAATTGAATTAATATCATCTCTAGTAGCATAAATGTTATACTTTCCACTTTTGGTAAACAAACTGCTTAGGGTTTCTAATATAAATGATAAAGCGTACATTTCTACAGACAAGTTTTACAAGACAACCAAAACTGTATGTAAAAACAAAAATGTGAAGATGTTGGATTATAGTTAACCAATTCAATTTGACAGATCATATACCTTCTCAACCCAGAAGCTGTCACTATTTCTCTATCAGCCTGCCATTACCACACTTCATAAATTTACTGGACTCACAAATGTTAAAATCATTGCATTCACAGCTTCCGCAATGGTTCCACAAGTGTAACAGTTGACCCATATGGACCAGAAACATCCCAGGTTCAATCTCCAATCCGAACAGAATTAGTTGAACTCTGCTGGGACAGCAGTTGGAGGCAATAAAGTTGGGCAGGGTTTACACTCCTGATCATTACCCAGTTTGTGCTTGTGGATATCAGGTAAGGACAAGGATAGAATATTCCCAAATTTGTGTGTCATCCTTGTGCAGGGCCAGACTAATCTTCCCTGTATCGTTCCAATGGCAAAAAAAATTAGTGAGTTTCGTTAAAAAAGGAACTGCATTCAGTTCTCAACCGGTTTCCACTAGAAGTAGCATTGCTTTACACCAGCATAGTACAGGAGGGCTTAGTGTGCCTGCAAAATTTACTCAACTGTAGTTTCCTGAAGAAACAGACAGTCTGCCTGTTTTTATTGGGCAACAATCACACACGGTAATATTATTACCATTTAAAAATGTAATCCTCCACATTCTGTAATCTGCAAGTGAGCTCCTAGATTACCTCAGCAAGTGTTAGGAAACTTTATCCAAATTCTGGGCAGTACAACTAGGGTATTGCAGTAACAACAATAAGTCACGGATGCAATCCGAATGGTTCTTGGACATACCAAAACAAAACAAAAAATCGCCTGGAATTTCCCCTTGCTGAAGTTTAACAAAGTTTCCATGGGTTATTCCCCAAAAACAACCTAAAATGACAATTGTGCTGCATTTTTCAGAACTAGAATGCCTCAAATAGTCTAAAATCCATTCTAAAATTCAGTTTAGCCACCAACAATTGCTTCCTCAGCGACCAACAATGAAGCAAATGAAACCAACACAATACTTGATTTTAACTTTTGCAGCAGCCAGCTGCAATATTAATACAAGCCAACTTCAGTTCCAACTTACACACTGCAGAGTGTAACACACAATGACATGTATGCAGTGATTGCAATTTTGCATAACATATCATGGATCTGCACACTGTTTTTAGACCCTCCACCCCCCCCCCCCCCCGCCCACATTTCTTCTCCTAGTGTGAGAGGCACATTATTCCTTCTGGCTAAGAGATCAATATCAATATCCCATGGTTGATTTTCATATTCCACTGGCCTCTGTTCTTTGCCTCAGGGTTCTGGCTCTGTTATCGGCTAGAATCCTGTGAGAAATATAGAGCTCGGAAAAGACGAAAGCACAAACCACACAACACTCAATATAATTTCTGTTGGAAAAAAATTAAAATATATGACAGAATTGTTCTTTTCCTCTCTTCAGAGGGGAGGAGAATATATGGTGATATGCCTGCTAGAGAAGAAAATAAAGACCCCACAAAACTTTAATTTTATTTATTAAATGAGAAGTGTTGTTGCATAAGAATTATGGGCAATGCAGCATTAAATCAGCAGCAGCTCCATTTTGCCTTACAAATGAGATTAGTAAACAATTTTACAACACCAAGTTATAGTCCAGCAATTTTATTTTAAATTCACAAGCTTTCGGAGATTTTCTCCTTCCTCAGGCAAATGTTTCAAGATCTCCTTGAAGCCTACGCATTTATACATATTGAACAATAATACATGGTGTTTACAGACTGCCCCTGCAACTGCCCGTTGCCAAGGCAATCACCGTGTTCAGACAGAGAGGTGTTACCTGCAGAACCTCCGAATACACATTCAACAAAAAAACAAACAGGGAAAAAAAACAGAGAAAAAAAAACACAGAGAGAGGCAGAAACAAGGCAGAGAGAGCCAGCAAATGACCCATTATATTAAAAACAGATAACATTTGTTCGCTGGTGGGGTAACGTGTAGCGTGACATGAACCCAAGATCCCGGTTGAGGCCGTCCTCATGGGTGCGGAACTTGGCTATCAATTTCTGCTCGACAATTTTGCGTTGTCGTGTGTCTCGAAGGCCGCCCAGTACTTCCCCGGAGCGGAGAAACTACGCCATGTTCTCCGCAGCCTTCAACATGTCATCAATGAGGACAAACACCTCGCTATGGCCATCCCCACACCTCCACTACTCGCCTTTAAACAGCCACCCAACCTCAAACAGACCATCGTTCGCAGCAAACTACCTAGCTTTCAAGAGAACAGCGTCCACGACGCCACACAACCCTGCCACGGTAACCTCTGCAAGACATGCCAGATCATCGACACAGATACCACCATCACACGAGATGACACCACCCACCAGGTGCATGGTTCATACTCCTGTGACTCAGCCAACGTTGTCTACCTCATACGTTGCAGGAAAGGATGCCCCAGAGCATGGTACATTGGCGAGACCATGCAGACGCTGCGACAACGGATGAACGGACACCGCGCAACAATCGCCAAACAGGAGGGTTCCCTCCCAGTCGGGGAACACTTCAGCAGTCATGGACATTCATCCACCGACCTTCGGGTAAGCGTACTCCAAGGCGGCCTTCGAGACACACGACAACGCAAAATTGTCGAGCAGAAATTGATAGCCAAGTTCCGCACCCATGAGGACGGCCTCAACCGGGATCTTGGGTTCATGTCACGCTACACGTTACCCCACCAGCGAACAAATGTTATCTGTTTTTAATATAATGGGTCATTTGCTGGCTCTCTCTGCCTTCCGGATGTTTCTGCCTCTCTCTGTGTTTTTTTTTCTCTGTTTTTTTTCCCTGTTTGTTTTTTTGTTGAATGTGTATTCGGAGGTTCTGCAGGTAACACCTCTCTGTCTGAACACGGTGATTGCCTTGGCAACGGGCAGTTGCAGGGGCAGTCTGTAAACACCATGTATTATTGTTCAATATGTATAAATGCGTAGGCTTCAAGGAGATCTTGAAACATTTGCCTGAGGAAGGAGAAAATCTCCGAAAGCTTGTGAATTTAAAATAAAATTGCTGGACTATAACTTGGTGTTGTAAAATTGTTTACAATTGTCAACCCCAGTCCATCACCGGCATCTCCACATAATGAGATTAGAATAGTGTAAAATTTCTGCTGTTCTTTGAAGTATTTTTGCAGGGTCTTTCTTCATTTTTCTTCTTTACAGATAGATCACTATACATTCTCCTCCAACGAGGAAGAGAGTCAAATCTGAGGACTACTTATAATTACAAATTAAGGCTTATTATCCAAATTTTGCTTAGGTTAATTTTTATACTGTGATTCTTCAATATATCACTAGTACACTTGGATTATTACAATTCAGAATTCTACTGGCACATTTCTCCCTCTCTAACTCGGTACTTACCAGAATGATACCAGAGCTGAGAGGGTTAAAAAATTAGGACAAGTTGCATAAGCTTGGCTTGTATTCCCTTGAGTATAGAAGATTGAGGGGTGATCTGATTGAGGTGTTTAAAATGTTAAAAGGATTTGATAGGGTATATACGGAGAAACTATTTCATCTGGTGAGGGAATTAACAACAGTGCATAATCATAAAATGTGAGCTAGACTATTAAGGAGCAAAATCAGGAAGCACTTTTTCATACAAAGGGTAGTAGAAATCTGGAACTCTCTCCCCCAAAAGGCTGTGGACACTAGGATAATTGGAGCTTTCAAGACTGAGATGGATAGATTTTTGTTAGGTAAGGGTATCTAGGGATATGGAGCAAAAGCAGATAAATGGAGTTCAAGTGCAAATCAGTCATGATCTAACTGAATGGCACAGAGAGCTCAAGGAGCTGAATGCAGCCTACTCCTGTTCCTTACGTTCCTACTCTCCATTCCACATCCTTTCCAACCACAAATGAGTTAATGCTGGCATTCTCCCTCCCTACTCCCTTTCAGTTAATACTCCACTCTCCATCCTTCCCCACCCAAAGTGCTGCCATCAGCTTTTCCCCTCCCCTCAGCACTGTTCCCAGCTTCTCCCCTTTCCCCCACCAAAGCACCTCTCCCAGCTTCTGCCCCTTTCTCCTCCCCTTCATTACCATCCATTTGCCCTACTCTCTAATGCCATCAATTTAGCTCTCCAATCATTGCCATCCATTTCCCCCTTTCACAGCCATCCACTCGCTCTGTGACTGCCATCCACTCTTATAAGATTTCCTGCCTCCCATATACAAAGACTAGCCTGCTCGTTGGTGCTGGGTGTTGAAAGATGGATATGGTCCAGGTAACACTCGGGGATCCAATACTGATCTTTTCCACAAAAATGTGACACACTGACCAGGCTCCCAAAAGGCTGATGGTAGGCATATATAAATATTTCTTGATTTCTTTAGACATCACAAAAAAAAGAGAACTTGTATTTATATCGTAACTCAGAACATAGGAACAGGAGTAGACCATTCAGCCCCTCGTGCCTGCTCCACCATTTGATAAGATCATGGCTGATCTGTGATCTAGCTCCATATACCTGCCTTTGGCCCATATCCCTTAATACCTTTGGTTGCCAAAAAGCTATCTATCTCACATTTAAATTTAGCAATTGAGCTAGTATCAATTGCCATTTGCGGAAGAGAGTTCCAAACTTCTACCACCCTTTATGTGTAGAAATGTTTTCTAATCTCGCTCCTGAAAGGTCTAGCTCTAATTTTTAGACTGTGCCCCCTACTCCTAGAATCCCCAACTAGCGGAAATAGTTTCTCTCTATCCACCCTATCTGTTCCCCTTAATATCTTATAAACTTCGATCAGATCACCCCTTAACCTTCTAAACTCTAGAGAATGCAACCCCAATTTGTGTAATCTCGCTTCGTAACTTAACCCTTGAAGTCCGGGTATCATTCTAGTAAACCTACACTGCACTCCCTCCAAGAACATCTTTCAGAAACATCCCAAAGCACTTCATGTATAAGGAATTGCTTTGAAATGTAGTCACTGTTATGTAAGTAAAAGCAGCAGCAATTTTGCACATAATAATGCCCCACAGCAGCAACAATCTGTTATTGCTAGTGATAGACAGATGAATGTTGGCCAGGACACTGGGAAAACACTCTGCTCCTCATTCAGCAAGTGCCTGGGGATCTTTAATGAATCACCGGAACCAGCAGACAAATCCTGAACCAAGTGTCAGCCTGGGCTTCGTGGTAGCAGTCTCACCTCTGAGCCAGAAGGTTGTGCGTTTAAGTCCTACTCCAGAGAATTGAGCACATAATCTAGGTTGGCACTTCAGTGCAGTACAGTTGGAGGTGCCATCTTTCGGATGAGATGTTAAAACCGAGGCCCCTTCTGCCCTCAGATGGATATTAGAGATCCATTGGCACTATTCGAAGAAGAGCAAGGGAGTTTTCCCGGTGTCCTGGCCAAAATTTATCCCTCATTCAACATCTAAAACAGATGATCTCATCATTTATTTCATTGCTGTTTATGGGACTTTGCTGCGTACAAATTGGCTGCCACGTTTCCTACATTACAACAGTGACTACACTTCAAAAGTACTTCATTGGTTATAAAGTGCTTTGGGATGTCCTGAGGTTGATAAAGGTGCTATATAAATGCACGTCTTTCTTTCTAACCTTTCATCCAAGGTACAGCACCTCAGACAATCCAGCACTCCCTCGGTATCGGATTAAAAGGTCAGCCTAGATGATTAGCTCAAGTACAGGAGTGGGACTTGAACCCACAACCTTATGAATCAGAGGTGAGGGCATCACTAACTGAGCCAAACTGACACTTGGAAAGCAACTTCATTTTGTAAAATCTTGTAAACTTGGGAAATAAAGTCAGGAATCATGTTGTACAGCATTGCAAACTGTATTGGAAACATGCATCATTTGGAATTCCCAGTATCTCTACTTGAAATTTAAGGGATTTTAAGAAAGCCAGAAAATCCCACAAGAGTGAGGAATTCCAGACACTTGCAGCTATTCCAGGATTTATAGCGTTAACACAAGTGAGTAATTCACAGGATCCTTTCCAGGTTCAAATATTTCATTTCCCATGATAGATAATTGTTAATGCAAATATCGCTCTGGGAGGAAGTGATGTTGCAGGTCAAAAGTTTTCATTCTTAAATACCCTTAGCTAAAGGACATTTTGGCAACTAATGTCCTGTCTACTAGCAACTCATGGTAGCAACGTGCAAGTCCACATGTCAAACGCAGTGCATCTATTCACTGCAGCAATTGTAGTCTCTCTCCAGCTGTCTGCGAAACAAAAGAAACAAACATAACCTCTCCACAGTTCCTGCTCCAATTCTTTTAACAATGTTCACCTTCCCTTCCACCTCTTGATGGCCAATTGCCAAGCGTCTGCTTTATCCCACGACAGGATCTTCAGGGACTAAGTGAGCCTAGAAAACTATGTCAGGCTCCTCGGTCAGTATCTGACTTCTCTTTTCCTATTTAAGAATATTTCAATGATATTTCTGTCCTTCCCGGAAACTTAGACTGCATTTCTCATTACAACAGGGACTATAGTATAACAAAAGGAATTTGGAAAGATCCAGATGAGGTTAAATGAGTACTATATTGGTAGGTGCGCCAGATTACATTCTTTCATTTAAGGAAGTGAGTCTAATTGTTAGAAAAGGACTGATTTTCTTCATAACAATTCTATGTTACTGTACACATAGATTTTTTTTTTCCAATCAGCTGAATAACAAAGCACAAACATATCAACTTTTTCTTCTCTTGGTTTCACAATTTGTCCATCATTCTTGGATAGCTAACCTAAACAAATAGTTAATACTTGACATACCAACCATATGAACAAAGGGAAATCATGGCAATAACTCATAAAATTATTTACTCGTGTTCTAAAATTATCAAATTTCATTACAATACTAGAGCCTTGCTACAATACTGTACTTAAGTCACATTTTCATTAAATGTTCCTTTATTCCTTACTCACTTCAGAAAATATGGAACTGTACTGTCCTAGAAACTAAAACAATATTTCTGTGTAATATTACCTTAAGTTAAAGTTAAAAATATCACCCTTCATTTTTTCTGTGTCAGAAGTGGTTAATTACAATCATTTAGCTGGTCTGTTTATTAGGAGCAGATAATTCAAAACCACTGCAGATACACCGAAGCAATTTTAGAGAAGGTTGCAGGATAGAAAACAGCAAAATAAAAAGTATTCTCCTCAACTGTCATTATCCACCATGGATTTTCCTTTCTACAAGCAAAGCATCTGGTAAGTATTCAATACAACCCAGTGGTTTTACATCAATACAATGACTGTGCTGTGCAACCACAGACCGGGCTTTTGACTTCTAAAATACTATAGTTGGGAGTGCAAAGGTCTTCATCAGCATCCCTATTTCCATGAGGAATTCTGAAAAGGGCACTAAAGAAGTCAAACAGTAATTTGGATTAAAAGTAATTTAGAAAGGAAGATCCATGGTAGATAATAACAATGTAGGAGAATAAGGAGAAGTAGATATGGAGAAATTGTTTCCACTGGCGGGTGGGTCAGTAACCAGAGGACACAGATTTAGGATAATTGACAGAAGAGCCGGAGGGGAGATGTGGAGAAATGTTTTTACGCAGCGAGTTGTCATGATCTGGAATGCACTGCCTGAAAGGGTGGAAGAAGTAGATACAATAGTAACTTCAAAAAAGGAATTGGATATATAATTAAAAAGGAAAAATTTGCAGGGCTATGGCAAAAGAGCACAAGAGTGGAACTAATTGGATAGCTCTTTCAAAGAGCCAGCACAGGCACGATGGGTCAAATGGCTTCCATCTGTACTGTATGATCCTGTCATTCCAAGAAGCTTTATTCAGCAGGTGGCTGGATCAAAATATTGTATAACATTACTAAAAATCCTTGAACAACAATGTGGTATAAGTAACTGCAGTATACTTTTAATCTGTACTCAATGCACTGGACATGAATTTTACAGTAAAATAATAAAACACATGCAAAAGGTATAAATGTGAATGATCAGAATTACTTCAGGTACAAACTGCATAAAAAGGATAAAACTAAAACAGTCTATTGTACTCAAGTACTTAAACCTATTAAGTCTAGTTAAAAGTGCATATTAGAAATATGATCGGTTCATGAGTGGGATAACCAGATAATTAGCCAACACAAGCAAAAATATCTTATTTCACTCCCTTTTATACAATATTCTACTTGTAATATTACTATTTAAGTGCTTAAAGCTGGTCATATTTTCTGTTTCCATATTTTTCCAGTGAGGACCTGTTTGAGTCTGTGCCATTCCAATTTCCACAGCCCTGAAAAACTTCAGCTGGAATCTACAGGCTTTAATTTAGGCAACATTTTGGTTACCATTGCACTCCATTTTGAGTTGCATAAAAGTGCTCATCCCCTGTCGCCAAGTACCTATTGAATCCATTGTTGAGTCACTTAATTCTCAGTAACCCATATCATGACATGACTTGGCACCAACATTTATCTATAACTAAATGGAATGCATTAAAAGTCTTGCACGTAGCATACACCTTCTGCAAGTATCACACTTACTTCCTATCATGCTTTGCTGATAATATCCCTATTGTTAAAAATAGAGGACCTTCCAACTCACCTTGAATAATGCCATGGAAGATCTGTAAGTAATATTAATAGTATCATAGTAGGTACAGCACATGAGGAGGCCATTCAGCCAATCGTGCCTGTGCCGGCTCTTCGAAAGAGCTATCCAATTAGTCCCACTCCCCTGCTCTTTCCCCATAACCCTATAAATGTTTTCCCTTCTCGTATTTATCTAATTCCCTTTTGAAAGTTACTATTGAATCTGCTTACACTACCCTTTCAGGCAGTGCATTCCAGATCATTCCAACTCGCTGTATAAAAAATTTTTTCCCCACGTTGCCTCTGGCTCGTTTGCCGATCACCTTAAATCTGTGTCCTCTGGTTACCGACCCTTCTGCCACTAGAAACAGTTTCTCCTTATTTACTCTATTAAAACCCTTCATGATATTGAACACCTCTATCAAATCTCCCCTTAACAACCCCAGCTTCTCCAGTCTCTCCACATAACTGAAGTCCCTCATCCCTGGTACCATTCTAGTAACTCTCACCCTACACCCTCTCAAAGGCTTTGACATCCTTCCTAAATTGTGGAGCCCAGAATTGAACACAATTCTACGGCTGAGGCCTAACCAGTGTTTTATAAAGGTCTAGCATACCTTCCTTGCTTTTTTACTCAGTGTCTCTATTTATAAAGTCAAGGATTCCACATGCCTTTTTAACAACCTTCTCAACTTGTCCTGCCACGTTCAAAGACTTGTACACGTACCTCCAGGTCTCTGTGATAGCACCCCCTTTAAAATTGTACCATTTAGTTTATATTGCCTCTCCTCATTCTTCCTGCCAAAATGCATCATTTCGCACTTCTCTGTAAAATTTCATCTGTCATGTGTCTGCCCATTTCACTAGTCTGTCCATGTCCTCCTGAAGTCTGTTATTATCCTCCACATTGTTTATTACATTCCCAGGTTTCATGTCATTTGCAAACTTTGAAATTATACCCTCTATACCCAAGTCCAGGTCATGAATATATATATCAAAATGAGCAGTGGTCCTAATACTGACCCCTGAGGAACACCACTGTATACACCCCTCCAGTCTGAAAAACAACCGTTCACTACTACTCTCTGCTTTCTGTCCCCTAGCCAATTTTGTATCCACGCTGCCACTGTCCCTTTAATCCCACAGGCTTTAATTTTGTCAACAAGTCTATTATGTGGTACTTTATCAAATGCCTTTTGAAAGTCCATATATACATCAACTACACTACCCTCATCAACCCTTGCCGTTACTTCAAAGAGCTTAATCAAGTTAGTCAAACATGATTTTCCTTTAGCAAATCCGTGGTGACTTTCATTTATTAGCTCATACTTTTCCAAGTGCCAATTTATTTTGCCCCTGATTATAGTCTCTAAAGATTCCCCACAACCAACTTTAGGCTGACTCGCCTGTAATTGCCGGGTTTATCCCTCTCCCTTTTTTTGAACAGGGGTGTAACATGTGCAATCCTCCAATTCCGTCCCCATATCTAAGAAGAATTGGAAGATTGCGGCCAGAGCCTCTGCAATTTCCACCCTTACTTCCCTCAGTAACCTAAGATGCATCTCATCTTGACCGGGTAACTTTTCAACTTTTAGAGTACTGCCAATCTTTTAAGTATCTCTTTATCTATTTTTATCCTATCCAGTATCATTACTACCTCTTCCTTTACTGCTACAATGGCAGCATCCTCTTCTCTAGTGAAGACAGATGTGAAGTATTCATTTAGTGCCTCAGCCATGCCCTCTGCATCCACAAGATCTCCTTTTTTGTCCCTTATCGGTCCCATCCTTCCTTTGACTACACTTTTACTATTTATATGTTTATAAAAGACTTTTGGGTTCCCTTTTATGTTAGCTGCTAATCTAGTCTCATAATCTCTTTGTCCTTCTTGTAGATCTCCTCTGCACTTTCTTCACTCAACTTGGTTTTCGACTGTATTATGAACCTTACATTCGTTATAAGCATCCTTTTCCTGTTTCATTTTAATCTCTATATCTTGCATCCTGTGTGTACTTCTTGTTACACCACACTACAAAACTACCAATGGGAAACTACTAGGCACCATAAAAGAATAATACTTCATGAAACAATAAAAGAAGAGGTGAACCGTCAAATCACACAAATGTTTTTTGGGGGAAAAAAAGTGCCATTTTTTCCTCAGTAACTGAAGTTTCTAAAGTATTAAACAAAATAAAACCACAAAAACATTTACATATTTCACATTTTCATGATAAAATTTACCCACTGAAGTGTCTTTTAATATCTTTATTTTATCATCAAGAAGCCTAGGCTTTGAATAAGTATTTTTAAATCAGTTGATGGGCGTTACCAACCACATCCGTGCATTTTAAGCACATGCAATTTGCAGGTTTCTCCGAGTTAAAACAGAAGGGTGTTTCTCCTAATCTTGTGAGGATCCAAGAGTGTCTTTGCTTTTTCCAAGAAGTCAAAACAAACTGGAGATTGTATTCTTAAGGCTTTATTTCAGGCAAGTTTTACATTTAAATCATCTGTTCTTTTTCAATTATGAACTGGTAAATTTTTACCTCAGACAATTAGATAACATCTGTGATTAACAGTACATTTATTGAGTGTATATCTTCTCAGTGGAAAAAACTGAGCACTATTAAAGTTTGGTTTTCCAAGTGATTCAGACTTAACTGGAAAAAAAAATTGAATTATTTGGTTTCTCCTGATTGGCTATTGTCCATGACAATCATGGAAAGTTCCATACCTCCTCCTCTTGGTTCTAAATTCAGTTAAAATAAAATTCTATTCTGAAAAAGACGGCTCGCCATTTTGGGAGCTTGTGTAAACAATGAGCTTTTTAAATTTTTTATGAAGCATCTTTTGTTTGTTTACGGAAACTTATGTTTATTAAAGACTGTGTAAGTGAGCAAAATGACGAAGTGCACTAAATGCTTCAAGGCAGGACTTTAGGGCCAGGAACTGGCTAATTGGAAGGAAAGCGGTGCGGAGGGTGCCTGATGGCACAGGCAGGTTGAAGCATGGGGTGACAGGTGGAAATGTGGTAGAGGGGATGTCTGATGGTGCAAAAGGGACCAAGTGCAGTTTGGGTTCCAATGCCTCTTCCCCACCTCCCCTCACCTCCATAATACTTCCAGACCTTAGCCCCTTTCTCCAAAATGCTTCCAGAACCAGAACCCCACTACTGATCTCAGATTACCTGATCTGCGCCAATGCTCCAGGAACTACTCTCCATGTTACCCCTACATTCCAGTAGTCCCCTCCCAGTGCTCCCAGACCCAGAATCGCCTCAAAGTATATCCCTAGACCCTGACCCCATCCCAGGACAGAGAGACTCCAGGCCCCTTCCCAATGCTCCTAGAACCTGACATCCCCAATGCTGATAAATCAATATCATTAATACTATTACTTGATTTTGGGTACGGTAGCATAGTGGTTATGTTACTAGACTAGTAATCTAGAGGCCTGGACTAATAATCCAGAGACATGAGTTAAAATCCCACCACGGCAGCTAGGGAATTTAAATTCAGTTAATTAAAAATTTTTAAAAACTGGAATAAAAAGCTAGTATCAGTAATGACCATGAAACTACCAGATTGTCGTAAAAACACATCTGGTTCACTAATGTCCTTTAGGGAAGGAAACCTGCCGTCCTTACCCGGTCTGGCCCATATGTGACTCCAGATCCAAAGCAATGTGGCTGATTCTTAATCGCACTCTGAAATGGCCTAGCAAGCCACTCAGTTGTCAAGAAGGTAGCTCACCACCACCTTCTCAAGAGCAATTAGGGATGGGCAATAAATGATGGGCTTGCCAGCGATGCCCACGTCCCATGAATGAATAAAAAAATAACACCCCCGCTCTTATAAAACCTCCAGCTCACGGTGAACAGCACAACTGGATATAGCTGGTATCTATCATACGTCAAATGTCTTGCACCTGTGTGCACTTCTTTCTGTCATGTTATTTAATAGTCAAACTTCAACTGCTGGTGCTCCTTCCTCTTCCTCCCGTCTTCAAAACTGTTGCCTGCTTGCAAAATGTTCTCAAACCACAGGTTTTCAACCCAGTCCCCCAGTTCTGACTGTAAAAATGTTTAGCACCCCACACTACAAGTTCCTAACCCCAAATTCATGCACGTTCCCAACACTGGCCTGACTCAACATTTTGCCTCATCACAGCTTCCAATCCACATTTCCGGGCCCATCAATTTAAAAAAAAATCTTTTACTGCCAACTCTGGGCCACACAGTTCTTACATTTTACTTCCACCCATTCCCAGCCTCATCATCTTCAAAAATGTTTTTTTCCCACCTATTTTCCCCACTAGGTTTCCAAACATATCCTCCAAATGAGTGTATGCAATGCCACAGGAAATCCACCAGTAAATTAAATTTATTTTAAAAGCAGATTATATACCCTGTATTTTTTCGAGTCACACAAGTGCAGTCAACAGAATGAGCAAGTGACCTCCCACATATTTCAATGATGTTTTGAAATGGGCTACTAGAACAACTTGCATTTATATAGCGCCTTTAACGTAGCCAATATCAGTAACCCAACAACACGGAGGAATCAAACCCACATTTTACCACCTCATGGCAGCAATTAATGTTGCTCCAGTATATTTTAGTACATAAAGGGTCTAAAATTATCGTCAGCAATGCCAACCCACTTTATGGCTGAGCTGAGATCAGGTACTCTGTATGCCATTAATTCAAAACAAGAACATAATGAATAGAAATTTATAGGTTATAAAAGATGAAATTTGCCAGCAAAAAATTGTGCTCTCATTTGAAATACAATACTCCAAGGATAGCAAGCATAATATATGCACAAATTTGCAAAATAAATAAAAATAGAGCATACTTAGGGAGAGTTGCAATCCCATATGTGACGCATATTTGAAACTAGTCTGATCAAACAAAATCTGTACAGAAGCAAAACTTCAACATGTATTCTTTTACATTTCTCCTCTGATGTTCAGCTCTTTGGTACTGCTCTCTCGCAGTTTCGGTCATTTGTTGCAAGGCAGGCATTGTATCCAATAGTTTCTCCTCCTCTACCTGTGTGGTCACCTCGGAGTACCCTGGGGGTCTATCCTTTGACCCTCCTCTTCACCAATGACATGCTACCCCTTGGCAATATCATCCAGAAGCATAGGGTCAGTTTCCACCTGTATGCTGACAACAACCAGTTCTATTTTTCTGCTTTGTGTATTGATTGTTGCTACACACTCCAACTGCCTGTGCAACATCAAGACCTGGGTGAGACAAAATCTCCCCCTATGCATTAGAAACCCAATGCCTGCATCAGCTTGAGGCTCGACTTCAACCTCCTACCAAATACAACATGTTCATAATACCGCATTTCACGTGCTCACCTACAAAAAGTCACACACTCCCCCTTCACCCTTGTTCTCTCCAAGCTTCACTTGCTGCCTGTGCCTTAATGAGGTGACTTAAGAATTCTCATCTTCTGTGAAGCACCTTGGGATGATTTCTGTATTATATAACTGCAGGTTGTTGCCTTATTTTCAAGTCCCTGCATGACCTTCACCCAGCCTATCTTAATAATGTTCTACAATCTTTCATTCATACATAGAATCTACCGCACAGAAAGAGGCCATTTGGCCCAACTGGTCTTGGTCAGTGTTTATACTGGACATGAGCCTCCTCCCACACTAATTACTTCTTTCCACCCTGCCCCCCCCCAAATCCTTCTATTCCCTTCTCCCGCATGTATGCATCAAGCCCCCTCTTCAATGCTATCTGCATCAATGACTCCATATGGCTACGAGTTCCACATTCTCACCACTATCTGTGCAAAGAAATTTCTCCTAAATTCTTTATTTGATCGGTTAATGGCTATCTTATATTTATGCCCCTTCATTATTTTAAAGACCACTGTCAGGTCTCCTTTTAGTCTTCCCTTTTCCAGAGAAAAAAGTCCCAAGTCAGCTCAACTTTCTTGATATTTGCATCCTCTCAATTCAGCTAACATCCTTGTAAATCTTTTTTGTCCTGAGCTACCCCACTCGATACTTCCCCCATTCTGACATAACTCCTCTAACTAGCACTTGTTGTTTCCTACCCTTCAGCCAGCTTCTTATCCATTCCCAGGACGTATCCTGAATCCCAAAAGCTATAGTTTAAAAGCCTTTTGGAAATCGAGGTACATCATGTCATGGGGCTTACCACAGGCCACTTGGGTTGTCACTTCCTCAAAGAAGTCGAAGAGGTTGGTCAGGCAGAATCTTCCCCTTCTGAATCCATGCTGACTGTTATTAACTAGATTATTGATGTACAGATGATCCTCAAGTTTACTTCTGATAGACAATTCCATTATTTAGTATGGAATGAAAGAAAGGTCTGTAGTTATGCGTGTCTGTTTTGTCATCCTTCTTGAATATTTCTGAATATTGGACACACGCTAGCCTGTTTCCAATCCCTTGATACTTCCCCAGAGTCCACCGACTCACACAATGATTATCAGTGCCTTATAAGCCAATTCTCCAATCTTTCATAGCACACTGGGATAAATAGTATCTATCCCTGGGGATTTATTTGTTTTGAGCCCAATTAGCCTGTCTTAAGTTCCTGCACACTGCCTCGGCTCCTCTAATTCCAGGCTACGCCATGTCCCACTCCAGTGTTAATGGCCGCATGTCCTCTGGCACTGCATACCTAGTCCCCATCATCCCCACTTCCAAAACCCTCAATATTTTTGTCTTTGACCGTGCCCCCAATGCATTAACAATCTGAGTATTTCTTTATTCATTCTTGCTTGGCATACACTATTTTATCCTCCTTAATGTAAAGTGCTTTCAAAAGTCTTTCTGCAAATGACGAGTGTTATAAAAATGCAAGTTGTTATAAGTGCTTTCTGCAAACACAATGAGCCACAATGAGGCTTTAACAAAGAGTACTATAATAGTATGCAACAGAACTTTGCAACTCATGTGGGTATTTTCTAACTGCAGAATAACCTTATATCCTTCTGGTATATTCCATGAAGGTGCAATTCATTGATTTGCTACCCCAGTCAGGAAACCCTGAGATACAGAAGTCGAGTCGGAGTGATTTTATAAGCTACTTTGTGGTTTCAGGGGATTTTGAAAAAAGTGAATGAATCCGTCAGTCATAATTCTAATACAGCAATAAATAGGGTTGTATTTTATATTACCACTTGGACAGGACTGAATATTGCTAACATTTTGTGCATTAATTAATTCAGAAGTAAAATGAGCCAGTTACCGAATATCATAACAATGTTGGTGCATGCAGCAAAACCCGTATCACAAACAGAACCTTAACATGAGGTTTCAATTGTGCAATATTCTGGGACATATATGCCTTGCTATTGACCATTAAGTGATATCTAACAAGTTTTTATTTTCACTGCTAACAAAAAGAAAAATACTGCAGATGCTGAAAATCTTAAACAGGAACAGAAAAGGCTCGAGACACTCAGCAAGTGAGGCAGTATCTGTCGAGAAAACAGAACTTAGTTGGCGTTTCAGGTATAAACCCTTCCTCATAACTGACCTGCGGAAGGGTTTATACCTGAACATCAACCGACTTTTACTTTCACTGCAATCGGTTGTCACTTTTCTGGGCAGTAAAATCCTAGCAGCGATACATTAAAGACCTTTTTGATTTCTAACATAATAAAAAAAATGTTTTAACTATAGAGCTGATAATTATACTCCAGCAATGCATACGCAACCCAGTATTGGGCCAAAACTACATCGTGTATGGATTATAGAATTAATTTTTTTTAAATCAGTGAATTTTATTCTTACAATAAACAGAACACTCTTGTTTTGGCAACGGATGTCAGCATCAATCACACCCTTGTCAGGTACAGCACAAGTTAGATGTAAAGTAAGGATCTCTGTTTGTACAGCACTGGCAACATGCCTTCCCCCCAACCTTATCATAGCACCTCTACTGCACCAATACAAATTTTCCCAGTTCCCACATCACCCATGTGTGTCTAACCACTAAGTGGCAGTGCCAAATACAATCCATTTGGATCTCATATAGCAGACAGCAGAATTAGATTTTTATTCTATCAGGAAGAACAACATTTAGGCCTAAGTAACAGAAGGAAAAGACAACAGACGAACCCAAGTCCTACCTGCTACCTCATTTCTGAACACATGCAGAGTGTTCTTTCTATCCAAAACATGGAATCAGTCTCTTAATGAGCTATGTTTTGCCCGACTTGTTGTAGAACTTAATACGAATGTAGAAAATTGTCAACTGTTACTGCAACTAACATGTTCAATACTCAGTCAATTTACTTTAAATTTGCCCATAATTCATGGTCAATTTACTATATGTTTGGAACATGACCTATTTAAAATCTGCAGAATATGCTGCAGAGTCAACCAATAAAAAAGTAAAGTATGAAACTACTGTAACTTTGGACAAGAAAGTCACCATATCTAAAATTTCACTGCACCTTTTCCTAAGGGAATTCAACATAACAAGGTCACAAATTCAGAACAAAGAACTGTTCTTGTAAAGTCCTCCAATGTGAATAAATAGGCTTGCTTAAAACAATTTCATAGAGTGTATTAACACTAAAAAGGAAAACAGCTGCAAAAACAAGCACATCACAGTACCCTCACACAAGTTATTATTCAATGTGTGGTGAATATGTTGTCTGATAGCATCTTATCTTACTAAAAAGATGTTTATATGTAATTGTTGTCCTTTCATCAATCAGACCATAAATCATTCAGCCATCGGTGCATGTTTCACTACATTTTACATGGGTTAGAATGTGGCAAACATAAACATTAACCAGAACTGCATGCACCTGTTTGGAAAATAGGGACATATAAACGTCAAAACACCTTATGTTGATGAAAGTAATTTGCATTGGTGTTTATAAAAACCGTCACAAAAAATACTTTGAACGTGCTTTTTTTATTCTGTTCAAAAGCACACTATACTGCACAACTGATGCAACTTTTTGTAACCAGCAGACAGGTCCTCCTTGGATAAACCTTAAATTATGATTATCCTTTTAAAGCGTACTAAATCTCAGCACGGAACTGAACAGTCATACTACATCACCTATGACAATTCCAAACCTGAGTGGTGACATTTTTGTGCTACCAAATATTGTAATATTTTGACAGTAATGCAACTGAGTTGGCATGTTTTTGCTGGCCACTTGCACAAGTGTGAAATTGTGGATGGTAGAGCTCTCTCCTAACAACCTCATCAGCACACTCAAACAGATGCATGGAGCGCTCATTGGCCTTAACTACCAGTGCAATTCTCAGTCATAGGGGATCTGATGAGGTAATGAGCGCTTTTCAAGCACTGAAATATTAATAGCAGTACAACTGACTGCCAGAGTTTGTTTTTACTTTTTTGGCATGGGTTTGCACTGGTTGATTTTTGTAACCATTGTACTGGTAACAGTATAACACTAACTTTTTCAAGTTATCTCATGATCACCATGTCAATAAAGATTTGCTCATTATATTCTGCACTTTTGATATCAGATCAGTGAGAGAATGCCATACAGGTACTAAAAAAAAAATCTGATTAGCAGCATCTTATCTCACAAAAATATGCCCATTGGTACAATATTGGCAGCAAAACTTTTAAAAGGCAGCATTAATACGTATTTATAAATAGAACTTTGTTTAATATTTTCTATTAGTACACAGGCAAAAGGCAACGGTCCTAGAACCTTCCAAATATTAGTAAAGTTCAGCTCTGGTCAAACTTAAGCAGCAAAGTTTAATTATAGTATCACAATCATATAAAGTCCAAATGTCATCTGCTTGCAAAATAGTCATCTGCCCACTCCAATATCAAAATTAAATTGAAATTTTCTGTTTCATTTGGTAAATTCTCAGGATTTTTAAAGAGGCAATTCCATTATTGTGCTCCCAAAGGAAAAATTGAAAGTCTTCCACAATACTAAAGTCCAAGTAGATCTCCCTTGGCACTGCTTATAATAAATCAAAGGTTACGCAGTTGCAAGGTAAAGGGGAGAGATGTTGGGGTGTGGAAGTGGGGATGGGTGCACAACTCTATTGAAAGAAGTTTGTAGGCGATCTCCCCAGAGACAGTACAATGCATTTTGATCGTTCTTGGCCGGTAGATAAATAAATAAATTGGTCCCTTACATTTCCGCACTTAAGTAAATAATTAAAGCTTTGTGTGTAAGATGGGGAGCAGCCCTTTACCTAAGCCCGTTTACAATTGATAGAGCGCCTCAGTGACCTCCCTGATGCAGTGGTGTACTGCAAACTGTGATATGGCGCTTACGTCATCTGCTGCAGCCTGAAAGGAGCTCGTGGCATAAAAATTCAGAACCACGGTGACCATAACAGCCACAGGCAGTGCTGTCATTGCCCAGGTGCAAAGCTCCAGTTGTGGCTGCAGCAGGTGACATAGCTTGGTGACAGCTTCCTCGGTGATGCGAAGACACCTCAGACATTGCTCCTCAGTAAAGTTATTGTAGGAGAAGTGCTCTCTGAATAGCTGCTGTAGATATGGCCTCCTTCGCAGGGCCAATTTCAATGGGATGAGAACAGATCTGGCCCGGGTAAATTGGAATCAAAGATTGGCAGACAAAACTGTAATTGAACCGTGGGCGGCCTTTAAAGAGGAGATGGTTCGGGTACAGTCTAGGCACATTCCCACGAGGCAGAAAGGTAGGACAACTAAAGCCACAGCTCCCTGGATGATAAAAGAGATAGTGAGTAAGATGAAATGGAAAAAAGGAGCGTATGACAGATGTCAGGTTGATAACCGTAAGGAGTCGCACAACACCAGGTTATAGTCCAACAGCTTTATTTGAAATCACAAGCCTTCGGAGCTTTGCTCCTTCGTCAGGTGAAGTGAGGAGGAGTTGCATAAGGGCATAGCATATATAGTCAGAGAACAATGCCTGGTGATTACAGATAATCTTTCTAACTGCCCTGTATCACACCTCAGCAGACAGATAATCACAGAAAACATAGGAGTATTCAAACAGTTTAGTCAGGGAAACCTTACATCCAAGAATACGGAGGTGGGGTCACCAGGGGTCAAATGTAGCAGATGCTCGGGTTTGTATTAAGAACAGATAACTTTTTTTTGCTGGAAATCGCAGCAGGTCCGGCCGCATCTGTGTATGGAGAACAAGCCAACTACGACTTGAGTCTGGATGCCTCTACGTCAGGTGGGGTTACATGTAGCGTGACATGAACCCAAGATCTGCACCCATGAGGACGGCCTCAACCAGGATCTTGGGTTCATGTCGCGCTACACGTAACCCCACCAGTGGAAAAAAAAGTTATCTGTTTTTAATACAACTGGTCATTCTCTCTCTTTCTCTTCCTTTCGGATGTTTCTCTCTCTCTCTCCCTCTCTGTCTTTGGTTCTGGCCGTTTGTATATTCAGTAGTCTGGTATCTAATGTTTCTCTGTCTGAACACTATTCAATTCATTTGATTGCCTTGATAACGGGCAGTTGGAAAGATTATCTGTAATCACCAGGCATTGTTCTCTGACTATATATGCAGCAATTTTCAAGGAATCCGACACTCACCTGACGAAGGAGAAAGCCTCCGAAAGCTTGTGATTTTCAAATAGAACTGTTGGACTATAACCTGGTGTTGTAAGATTCCCTACATTTATTAAATTCAAAGCCGTGGTGGATTCAGGGTAAATCCTGGGAATGGATAAGAAGTTGACTGAGGGTAGGAAAACAACACGTACTCATTTGAGGAGGTATATCGGAATTGGGGGAGAGGGGAGAAGAGGGAGGAGCGGGATGTTACTGAGTAGGGTGCCTCAGAGCTCAATGTTGCGATCACTGTTTCCAATTGACATAAATGACCTGCATTCAGAAATTGAATGCGAAGTCGTCAAAATTTTCAGATGATATCAAACTAGGAGGGGCAGTGGCATTGTGTGGGACAGTTCAGAAATGACAGAGTAAATTGGACAAGATATGTAAGTGGGTAAAACAGATAAAATTTAATCCAGACAAGTGTAAGGTGCTACACATTGAAGGGAAAATAGATGATTCAAGTACGCCATGAATGGTGCTGAAATAGCTATGGATGAAGCTGAAAGAGACCTAGCAGCCTTGACACTAAACATGTCCAGCCAATGCAGACCAACAGTCAGCAAATCCAATAGGATATTGAACTGCATAGCCAAAACAGTACAAGTCAGAGGAGGTAATGATCTGTGCTCTGATCAGACCGTATCTTAAATACTGCGTCCAGTTCTGGTTGCCAAGAAACAAAAGAGACATTCAAGCGTGGGAGGCAGTGCAAAGAAGAGCCACGAGGCTGGTCCCTAATGCCAGGGGTCTGATTCATAACTAATGACGAGAAACATGGTCTTTTGAGCCTAAAACAACAGCTTGCATTGATATAGTGAAATACCTTTAACATAGGTGTTTCACAGGAGTGAATTTAAATTAAACTGTAGGAGTATATCACAGGTTTAAACTAGTAAAAGTGATTTTATGAATATCAGGAAATTCTTCACACAGTGATCAATGTGCAGAATAAACTACCAGACAAAGCTTTGCAGGCAAAAAATCTGTAATCATTTAAGAAATATTTGGATCCTAGAGTGGGGGGGATTGATAGGATCTCTCTGGATGGATAAATTAAATTCTCCTCGGTAATTATCTTGTGATCTTCTGACTCACTGACAGGCACAGTAATGATATTGTTTTTCACTGGGTACAAAGCTACTCAGGCATCAGCATATTTCTGAAACTCCCTTTGTTAAAGTCTGAACACCACAGATACACATCAGTCATGTTAAAGACCAGGAGATCAGTCCCATAGTCATCCTGGGCAGTTTCTCAAACCCACCTGGCTGGTCCATTTTGTAATTTTTTGTTCAAAAGTTAGGAGACACATTTGCAAGGGGTGGGGGGAAAGAGCAAGTGTCCACCCTTATCTTGGTTTCAATCTAAGCACTTCCTTCACTTTAGGGTGTCAGCCGTGGCTCATTGGTAGCACTGCACCTGAGTCAGAAGGTTGGGGGTTTAAGTCCTACTCCAGAAACTTGAGCACATGTTCTAGGCTGACATTCCAGTGCTGCACCGTTGGAGGTGTCGTCTTTCGGATGAGACTAGCTGCTCCAAGCTGTACCAGTACAACTAGGTTTCTGGCATCTCCCAACAACGTGGAGGTTTGCCCAGGTATGTATTATCCACAAAGAAACCCAACCAATTACCACCCTGTCAGCCTCCTTCCAATCACCAGTTAAGTGATTGGAAGGAGTCATCAATAGTGCCGTCAAGCAATACCTATTCACCAATAACCTGCTCACTGACGTTCAGTTCAGGTTCCACCGGAACCACTCAGCTCCAGATCGAATCATCACTTGGGACACAGGAACAGGAATAGGCCATTTAGCCCCACAAGCCTGTTCCACTATTCAACGAGATCTGTATCCTAAATCCACCCACCCGCCTTGGCTCCATATCCCTTAATACCCATGGCTAGCAAAAATCTATCGATCTCAGATTTAAAATTATTAATACAGCTAGCATCTATTGCTTTTAGTGGGAAAGAGTTCAACACTTCTACCACCCATTGCATGAAGAAGTGTTTCCTGACTTCTTTCCTGAATAGCCTGGCTCTGATTTTAAGGTTAGGTCTCCTTGTCCTAGACTCCCCCACCAGCGGAAAAAGTTTCTCTCTATCTACCTTATCAATTCCTTTCAAAATCCTAAAAACCTCAATCAAATCACCCTTTAACCTTCTCCATTCCAGGGAATACAAGCCTAGTTTATGTAACCCCTTCTCATAATTTAACCCTTGGAGCCCTGGTAACATACTGGTGAATCTGCACTGCACTCCTTCCAAGGCCAATATTTTCTTTCTAAGATGTGGTGCCCAGAACTATACACAGTACTCCAGATGTGGTCGAACCAGGGCTTTGTATAACTGTAGTAAAACTTCCTCCCCTTTATATTCTAGCCCTCGATTATTTTTTGTACCTGACTACTACATTTTAGGGATCTGTGTACATGAACCCCTAAATCTCTTTGGGCCTCCACTGTTCCTAACTTTTCACCATTTAAAAAATACTCAGATCAATCCTTTTTTGGTTCAAAATGGATGACCTCACACTTACCTGCTTTGAAATCCATCTGATACAGTTTTGCCCACTCACAATCTATCTTAATGGATCTTGACCTAAACATAAGAGCTGAATGTCAGAGGAGAGATGAGAGCAGCTGCCACTGACATTAAGGTGACATCCAAACGAATATGGCACGATAACAAAAATCGAGGTCAATGCTGGTCAAGGGGAAAACCCTCCAGTGGCTGGAGGTATACTTAACACAAAGGAAGATGGTTGTGACTGTCAGAAGCCAACCACGGCAGCTCCAGGAAGCGCTGCAGGAAGCATCCTCGGCCCAAACATTTTTAGCTGCTTCATCAATGTCCTTCCTTCCAGTACAAGGTCAGGCGTGGGGCTGTTTGCTGATGACTCTACAGTGTTCAGCTCCATTCACAAATGAAGCAGGTCCCAGGCCAGCCTACAGCAGGACCTCAAAACATCCAAGCTTGGGCTGACAGGTGGCAGGTAACATTAATACCGCATAGGTCCCAGGTAATGACTATCTTGAACAAGAGAAAGCCCAGCTGTCTCCCCGATCTTCAACATCACAACCACTACCACTGGGTCCCCCACCATCAATATCTTAGGGGTCACAATTGACCAGAAGCTTAACTGGATCAGCCATTTGAACACCATGGCTACAAGAGTAGGGCAGACACTGGATACCCTGTGATGAGTGGCTCATCTCCTGACCCCTCAAAGCCTCTCCACCATCTACAAGGCTCGTCAGAAGTATGATGGAATACTTGCCACTTGCCGAGATGCATGTGCTGCAACAATATCCTGGGATTCTCTACCTAACACCATTGTGGGAGCACTATCTCCACGGGGACTACAGCTATTCAAAGAGAAGGCCCACCACCACATTATTAGGAAGACTACGGATGGGCAATAAATGAGGCTTTACCAGCAAAATTCACATTGAGAACAAATTTTTAAAAATCAATTGTATTAAAGGGGAAAAGACAGAAGCACACAACAATGCAATATTTGCAGTGGTGGATTTAGAAATATTTGATTTGGGGGGGTGGGGGGGGTAAGTGAGCTCCGATGGTGTAAATTTATTTCCTAGTTCAGGGCATGTTCGGGCACCGGTAATTTTCATTTTGGGACTTCTTTGGTACATTTTCCAGCATTTTGAAGTGTATTGTGATTAAGAATTTGAAGCCAAAAATTATTCTGCAGTGGTGTTATATATCAACATGTAGTACCGTCAAAACACAGAAAATAAATGATTCTGAGGGGTAGAAAATGTGACTGGAATCTAGGGATGAAAATTTAAATGAACCCCAAATCAGACCTCAGCAAAATTCTGTGACTTTCATCTGCTATTTCAGTTTGCCTTTATCTTGAATATTTTCAAAGCCTCAAAAAAAACATGGGTAATTTCCTGGACATACAGAATTATGTCCACCTGATGAAAGGTGGATAAACTGATAGATCAATTTTTAAAAAGTTGCATATAAACGCTATCAACCATACTAGGAATATAAGATTCTGAAGTTCTTTGTGTCTTCAATGTGTTCTTAACATGAAATTTCTTCTGCTTAATTTGCATCAATATCAGCTGTAGCATGATGAAACTGGAATAACTTTCATTTGTCTTGCTTTCCTCCCACACTCTGCCTGTGCCACAGCTCTGGTCATCAGTTTGTAAAGTTGCCCAGGATATCTTATGAAATATGTTTTCTGCACATGCACTACATCAGACATACACAGAAGAGACAGCTCACATGGTATTCTGGGGCGATTTTACAGGTTCTGAAAATCAAGGTGCAGTGCAGCTACCACATGGGTTACGCAAACAGGTACTGAAAACACTGACCGCTTGCTCAAAACATAAGTAATTGGTAACTGTTTCATGTGCTTTCATTTGTGCTATCTGTAAAAGTTAATGTTTGTTGGCATTCATATTTGTTAAACAATGACCACAGGTGTTTAAACAATGACCCACCAGGTGCATGGTTCATACTCCTGTGACTCGGCCAACGTTGTCTACCTCATACGTTGCAGGAAAGGATGCCCCGGAGCATGGTACATTGGCGAGACCATGCAGACACTGCGACAACGGATGAACGGACACCGCGCAACAATCGCCAAACAGGAGGGTTCCCTCCCAGTCGGGGAACACTTCAGCAATCAAGGACATTCAGCCACCGACCTTCGGGTAAGCGTACTCCAAGGCGGCCTTCGAGACACACGACAACGCAAAATCGTCGAGCAGAAATTGATAGACAAGTTCCGCACCCATGAGGACGGCCTCAACCGGGATCTTGGGTTCATGTCACGCTACACGTTACCCCACCAGCGAACAAATGTTATCTGTTTTTAATATAACGGGTCAGTTGCTGTCTTTTCTATGTTTCTACCTCTCTATCTCTGTTTTTTTTTTTGTTTGTTGTTTTTTTTGGTGATTTGTATATTCTGAGACCTGGCAGGTAACACCTGTCTGTCTGCACACTGATTGCCTTGGCAACGGGCAGTTGAAAAAACTATCTGTTATCACCAGCATTGTTCTGTGAATTTTAAATGCGACTTCATTTCGAGGACTTCATTTCCACATCGTTCACCTGAGGAAGGAGGTAGCCTCCGAAAGCTTGTGAATTTAAAATAAAATTGCTGGACTATAACTTGGTGTTGTAAAATTGTTCACAAAATTAATAGTTAGCTCAGTGCAATTTTGTTTTAATTTGCCATGCATGTGACATCTTCATCCCTTAGCTGTAATCTTCTAAGTAATATGCATTTGGCAACCAAGCCTTCCACTGATCTGCTTAGGGAAGGAGCAGAGGAAAGTCTGTATAGTACAATGTTTGGTAATCACAGAGTCGGGGGCATCTATCTCAACAAACCTGACCAAATAATACGATGGTAACTTGTGAAAAGAGGAAGACCAAGAAAGAAAATATTTCACCGAGCACTATGCTTTTTCTTTGGAGTGCAGTTTAGTTGTGAATTCCATTTAAGCATTGTAGTTACATTGAGAACATTACAAAAATGCAATTTAAAAATGTACTTTATGCACATGAAGTACGTAATACTTTGAAAAAGTCCCTTTTCAAACAGGCTCTCTAACAACTGTGGTAACAGAGCATCAGTGCACATAGTTTCCCTTTCTGACATAACCTTCACTGCCACAACTCAGCATCACAAATATGAATGCAAGATGGATAATTAATGAGGTTGAATCCACTTAATAGTATAGTAATGTGATGCAAGTAAAGATTCCATTACATATTTCAACATGTAAGGAATCTTACAACACCAGGTTATAGTCCAACAAATTTATTTTAAAATCACAAGCTTTCGGAGATTATCTCCATATTTCAACATAGCAACTTTCTCAATCTTCAATTTGACTATCAGTACTGTCAGATTAAAGTTTCTTCATAGGAAACAGTTTTGGATACATATCATGAAATAAAAAAAATCCATTATTATGGTTGCCCAACAAACTTTATAGGTTAGCGATACTGCACAGTTTACATCAATGCAAGGCTAAATCCATTTCAAAAGACAATCTCTCATTCTGTTAGTTTCGTACCCAATACAGTTTAACTGTAACTGGCACCAAGTGAATTTTTTAAAAAGCTTCACTTTAATCTTTTAATGTTAACAGAAATGCAACGTTTTCTTTTTCACCTCAGCATCACTTCCAACAGATACCAGTTGCAAGCCTGAAGTACGTGCTCTTAGTCTTCTCATGACAACAGATTATAGCATACGTAAGGTAAAATAGCTTTATTGTCCAGTGTCTTCATTCATTGTTCTGAATTGTTAAACTTATATTCTTTGATTACTGTACACAATAATTCAAAACATTTCTTTCCATTTTAAATAATTAAAACAACATCTTTGGAAGTGATAAATGCTATGCAAATCCAAACTAAATTCATACCAAAAACATCAGTAACATATTGAAGTTATTTAGGAAAATTACTTCTTATACCCTTGGCACTCTTAGAAAAAACAAAAGAATGGGACTCTGGAGAAATAATTCTCAACTGGAGATTTTTTTCTGTCCAAACATTTGTAGTTGTTGCCAAAATGCTTTCTTTTCAAATATTTTCTTAATGTAGTTCATGACATAGCAGATCTCACAGAGGTCAATTTACTCATTTAAGCACTTTCCCTGACACACTGGCAGTTGAAGGTGAGGATCAGCTTTACAGCATGATTTTCCATTACAAGACAATAACTCTTCTGTATTTGCCACCAGGAGGTGCTCACACTTTCCAGACAGAATGAGATTAACTGGTGTGTTGCTAGCAAGACATACTTCCCTGGGTTTTCTTAAGTGCTTTGCTTTGCACTTCCTCCTCTCTCAGTAAGCACCATGCTCAGGGGGAATGAAGGAGGTGGGGAGAGGAGAGAAGAAATTCCCCATCAACCAGTTTTTTTAAAGAATTGGTGATGGAGAGAGGGGGGAGGAGGCGACGAGACAGAAGGGGGAAGTAAAGGGAGCACATGCATCAGAGACATGCAATGTCTGCCTCTAGCGATTGAATGTGTCTCGTTTCCTGGCAAACACAACTGGGAGCAATATTCAAGGTGTGGTCTGAGCAGAGTGTTACTCAGATTTATCATTAACTTCTCCGACTTATGTCCTACTGATTTGACTATGTAGTTTAACGTTATATTAGCTTTGTTGATCGCTGTTCTGCTTTGGTTACACAAGAGCATTGCGTCTACAAGATTCCTAGGTCTCTTTCAGTTTTCTTTCTTGTGTGTAACACTTTGCACTTTAGAATGTACAGCACAGAAACAGGCCATTCAACCCAACAGGTCCATGCCAGTACTTATGCTCCACATGAGCCTCCTCCCACCCTTCTTCATCTAACCCCATAAACTTGTCTGCATTAAATTTTATCTGCCAATATTCTGCCCACTTGTATATTTTACCCAATTCATTTGGTAATTTCTGAGCTACATCCTCAAATTCTGCTGCCTCTCCTAGTTTAATATCATCTGCACATTTTACCACTTTGCATTGAGTTTCTGGATCCAGGTGATTTATGGAAATCAAAAACAGTAGTGGTTACTTACATACATAAAATCTATAGTACAGAAACAGGCCACTCGGCCCAATTGGCCTATTTTGGAGTTTATACTCCACATGAGCCTCCTCCCACTCTATTTACATCTTCCCACCATGCCCCTGCATCCCTCTATTCTCCCTCATGTATGCATCAAGCCTTCTCTTAAATGCATCAGCGCTATCTGCTTCAACTACTCCATGTGGCAGCGAGTTCCACATTCTCACCACTCTCGATATAAAGAAATTTCTCCTAAAGTCTCTATTTGATCTGTTAGTGGCTATCTTATATTCATGCCCCCTTGCTCTGGACTCACCCACAAGTGGAAACGGTTATTCTACATCCACCGTATCGAACTACTTTATAACTTTAAACACCACTATCAGGTCTTCGCTTAGGTGACGGGTCAAGGCCAACAGTGCAAACCACCTCCAAAGGTTAAACAGATCAGGAAGAAAGACAAGACAAATCACAAATTAGTGATATGGTGCGGCCGAAAGTTGTAAAACGCTGTAAACTGTAGGAGGAAGGAAAGACTGAGGGCAATTCGGAGCTCTGCAGTTTTAAGGCCTTCAGAAAGAAAGATGTTTGGAGTCGGAGACAGTGCCCAGTATTACTTTTCTATTGGCATGGCAGATCTGAACACCAAATATTCAGCTTTTCATTATAGCTCCTTGATGCAAGCGTCAAGTGATTCCAAGAACAAGCAAGTCACGTATAATTAAAGAGACAGAAGACTTTGCTGTTTAAGATTCATTTTTGGTTTCTCATACATCAAAGTGATGTTACAGTAAGTGACTGTGAGATTAGGAAATTTAAAAAAGTTAAATACATTCAACAACTTTTGCTGACGCAGATATAACAGATGCATTGAAATCTACTGGCTCCTGACAAAAACAAATAGCAGATGTTCATATGCAGTAACTGCCCATATTACTTTCTAGCAACTTTTCACCTTTAGGTGGACTAGGTGCCCAATACCTGTGGCGCTTGACTCCATCTCAAACCGATGGCTATTAAGGCCTTTTGTGAAATGAGCTTGAGCAATCTCCACCATGTGCCTAGTAGGCGTCGGCTTAGTCAGCGATCCTATTTTTTTTGAGGTTGGATAAGGCACATTTTTGTTCCGGCAGAATATGGGAAGCTTTGTTCTGCAGCTAACTATTCTTATTCCTGGCCTGGATGGCTAAAATTGACAATACTCCATTCTCCAACACTGAGTACAAAAATTCAGAAACAAATCCATTAAAAAAATAGTATAGCACGTAAAAGAAATCACTCCTTTGTTGAAATGTGTTAAATAGAATCGCTGATTATAAAAGCAAACTGCATCACGAATCTTTCAGATGCTGACTAACTGATACTGCCCCAAAACCTGCAGGGTGCATTCCTGACAGTTATGCCAGGATCATGCCCACCAGTGGGCTCCAGCACTGATCCTGCAGTTTGCAGGGACATCGGTGGCGGGGGGGGCACCTCATTTGCAAAGGGGCAGTGGATATCATGCCACTGTGGGCACATCTCCGGCACCTTCCTGCCCCATCTTCTGGGTCGCTTGGACCAGCCAATATGATCCACTTCTGCCCTTCTAGAGGCCAGTATGCCTCACCTCACTCAGCACTTGAACCTGCGGTCTTATGCCAGGTCTCTTATGGGCTGGGGAAATGGGAGCTCCCAACTTAAGTCAGGACTGGGCGCATCTGGGTTGTGGCCTTTTTCAAAGCCATTCCGCCATACTCCTGCCAGAATTATCCAGTGGAAGTGCCAAGAAGATTCACCTGCTATATCTTTCATAAAGAAAACTTCCATGCAGTGTGACAGCCAAACATTTGTAAGAAAAACATCCTCTTTTCACCAGATACTTACAAATGAGGAAGGCCATTCAGCCCATCTTAATTCATCTATTTTACTAATAAACAGCCATAAAACAATTTGTCAAAAACAATGCATTTAAAACAATTTGCAAAATAACCCGTTATCTCAAAGTAAAAAGCTGTACCTGTCCAAGTAAACCTTCCACTAAACTGTAAATCAGTTGCTGCAAGAACAAAAATACCAATTCCTCCCCTCCTCTCCAGAAGATGACTCCTTGATGGCACCAATGAAACTATAGCCCAACGGCCCTCTAGTACATTGCCAAGTAGCCATTACTCATATGTGAGTCACGAAAGAGTACCGATAGCCTGTTTGAATGCTGGGGGCATCACAAGCAAGCTCAATTTTGTCCAGACCCAACATCTATATAGGAGAAATTCCAGCAAGCTAGTCAGGAATAAGGAATCTGACTGATATTCTTCTTTCTAAACCAGGACCATTTATGCCAACCATTGTTCCCTTCCACTGCCTTAGCTGAGGTCAGCTAACTCAGCACAAATCAGTGATCGAATCTGGAACCTTGCTGGACGAGATGACTTAGTTACTCACCGGATAAACTTGCCGAGCCATGAGGAACCTAGAAATGTACAAATCCAAAGAAGCGATACTGCTGCAATACATTACAACAGCTTTTGCCTACAGTACAACAGTGACTACATTTCAAAGGCACTTCATTGGTGTGAAGCACTTTGTGACATCTTGAGGTCATGAAAGGTAATACATAAATGCAAGTTCTTTCTTTCTAAAAAGCATTACCAATATCTCACACATAGTAAATAAAAAACTTGTATTTATCACTGCTCTGTGCTTCACATATAATTAATTGCCTACTTTGAAGTGCAGTCATTGCAATGTTAGTGAATGAAGGAACATTTGCACACAACAATGGTATTGGTTCAGGGAGAAATGTTGGCTAGGTCACTAGGAGAATTCCATTTATTGAGTGATGCGAAACCCGTCCATTTATTTAGTTCTTTTAAAAGGTGATGGTCAGAATATATACCAAGATTATATTTGGAAGCTTGCCCTAAAATTATTTCAGGTCTTTTTCTTTAATAACTTTGAACAAAACAGAGGGAAATAGATGAACTAAATTATAATATTATTCCTGGTGTCCACAAAAAACTCCAGTCTTTGCGATGTCGACCGGTCGTGGAAGGCCTTAAGAGTACCGGTGGACACCGTGTGCTCCTTCTCCAGGGCCGCCCGAGCACAGAAAAGACCGAGGCAGAGAGGTGGGCAGGCAAAGTGACCCATCCCCCTGGGCCACATTCATCCTGGACCTAAAGATAGCCACCTTGGCACAGGAGCAGACCAACGAGAAGACCAACCTCTGACCTGCCAGCCCCCCCCTCTGCACCGGGTAGCCAAAGATCAGGAGCTTCAAACTGAAATGAAGCCAGGAATTAAGGGCAACTCCCATAAATTATTTCAGGAGATTAAAACTAAATGCAACCTACCAAAAACGCATTTTAGTTTTTACACAGCAGATGTTCTGTTCGATGGAGCTTTCCAAGGCATCGAAGTTGGAGTTGCTTACATCTAAGAATCACAATTTTCATTTTATTTCCAAATCTTACAAGCCTCTCAACAAGTGGTAAACAAAGTAGAGAAAGGGACTTCAGGTTGCACTATTTAGTTATATATCTATGTTATTAAGTAGCTCATCCAACTTAATCTCTACTGAATTTACAAGATGCTTGGTAGGCTGCATGCTATGAGCACAGTCAGATGTCTCCTTAAATAATAGAAGGACTAAAGTTAACCTGCTGCATCTGATAAAAAAAAAGAATTGCTGAAAAGATTATTCATGGCCATTTTAAGATTTCAAAAAATAAACCTTGCTGCTCAGATCAACTATTTTTGTATAAACAAATACCCCAAGCTTGTATGTGTATTTATTGAATCTCTTCCCCACTAGAGAAAAAAAATGCAAATTCATAAAGGCACATCTGCCTCGTAGCTTTACTTGTTATTTTACTGTTGCCTCTCCATCTCCCCAATTCTTCTTCTCCCTCCTCAAAAGTAAATTAAAACATATTCACAATGTTTCATATGTTTGCTCTCTCTTCCCCAGCAATTAAAGCATAACATTATATATTTGCTGTAGGTATGAACTGCATAAACCATTAAAATTATGCTCACAAAAGGTATGCCTAACAGTAGAGTTGCCTGACTACCAGCATCCATAGTTTGATCTCCAATATTAAGATATATCCTAACTCCACACACTGGGTGGGTGATTCTTCTCATTTTCAGTGAAGTTACCAGATGCAGTCCACAGTAGTGCATTTTAGGGCAAAGGTCCCATTATACCTGACTATGGAATAGCATATATACCAGTAGTGCAAAAAGCCAGAATACCAATTATCCACCTTCCCAGAATATCTCATTTATTCTGATTATCAAATTAAATTTCTATTAATTTAGTAGTCCAAGAGTTACTAGCCCTGAAGATGAAGACTGCCAGAATCCCTAGGAAGAGACCCCATTTTGCCAAGTCTACCATTTCCAAGAGTTTCCTTTTGCCTTGCAAGGAGTGGAACTCACATTTGCACTTTCAAGATAAATGACAGCAAGGAAGTAGAGCTAGAGACGTGCAAAGCCAGGAGTTCCCGCTTTGCAGGCTGGAAGGGGACCCTACCTTGAATCATAGTAGGTACAGCACAGGAGGAGGCCATTTGGTCCATCATGTCTTTGCAGGCTCTTTGACTGAGCATCCAATTAGTTCCATTCCCCTGCTCTTTCCCCATAGCCCTGTAAATTTTTTCCCTTCAAGTATTTATCCAATTCCCTTTTGAAAGTCACTATTGAATCTGCTTCCACCGCCCTTTCAGGCAGTACATTCCAGACCATTACAACTCGCTGCGTAAAAAAATGTTTCCACGTCACCTCTGGCTATTTTGCGGATCGCCTTAAATCCGTATGCTCTGGTTAGCAACCCGCCTGCCACTGGAAACAGTTTCTCCTTATTTACTGTGTCAAAATTGTTCATGATTTTGAATAACTATCAAATCTCCCCTTAACCTTCACTGTTCTAAGGAGAACAACTCCAGCTTCACCAGTCTCTCCACATAACTGAAGTCCCTCATCCTTGGCACCATTCCAGTAAATCTCTTCTGCACCCCCTCTAAGGCCTTGACATCCTTCCTAAAGTGTGGTACCCAGAATTGAACACAATGCTACAGCTGAGGCCTAACTAGTGTTTTATAAAGGTTTAGCATAACTTCCTTGCTTTTGTATTCTATACCTCTATTAAGCCCAGGATCCCAGATGCTTTTTTAAACAGCCATCTCAACTTGTCCTGCCATCTTCAAAGATTTGTGTATGTGCACCCCCAGGTCTCTGTTCCTGCACCCCCTTTAAAATTGTATAATTTAGTTTATATTGCCGCGCCTCATTCTTCCTACCAAAATGCATCGTTTCACACTTCTCTGCGTTAAATTTCATCTGCCATGTATTTGCCCATTTCACCAGTCTGAATATATCCTCCTAAAGTCTGTTATTATCTTCCACATTGTTTACTACATTTCCAAGTTTAGTGTCAACTGCAAACTTTGAAATTATACCCTCTTTACCCAAGTCCAGGTTGTTAATATATATCAAAAAGAGCAGTGGTCCTAATACTGACCCCTGGTATTAGTATTAGTATTAGTACTGTATACTTCCCTCCAGTCTGAAAAACAACCGTTCACCGCTACTCTCTGCTTTCTGTCCCCTAGACAACTTTGTATCCACGCTGCCACTGTCCCTTTGATCCCAAGGGCTTTAATTTTGCCAACAAGTCTATTATGTTGTACTTTATCAAATGCCTTTTGAAAGTCCATATACACATCAACTGCACGACCCTCATCAATCCTCTCCATTACTTCATCAAAGAACTCAATCAAGTTAGTCAAACAGGATTTTCCTTTAACAAATCCATGCTGACTTTCATTTATTAGCCCATACTTTTCCAAGTGCCAATTTATTTTGACCCGGATTATTGTCTCTAATTTCCCCAAATCCGACGTTCGGCTGACTGGCCTGTAATTGCTGGGTTTATCCCTCTCACTTTTTTTTTTGAACAGGGGTGTAACATTTGCAATCCTCCAATACCATCCCCATATTTAAGGAGGATTAGAAGATTGTGGCCAGAGCCTCTGCAATTTCCACTCTTACTTCCCTCAGTAACCTAGGATCCATCTCATCTGGACCAGGTGACTTTTCTACTTTGAGTACTGCCAATCTTTTAAGTACCTCCTCTTTATCTATTCTTGTTCTATCCAATATCGCTACTACCTCCTCCTTTACTGCTACAATGGCAACATCATCTTCTCCAGTGAAGACGGATGCAAAGTATTCATTTACTGCCTCAGCTATGCCCTATGCCTCCACAAGAAAATCTCCTTTTTTGTCCCTAATCGGTCCCAAGCTTCCTTTGACTACCCTTTTACTATTTATATGTTTATAAAAGACTTTTGGGTTCCCTTTTATGTTAGCCGCTAATCTATTCTCATACTCTCTCTTTGCCCCTCTTATTCCCTTATTTAGATCGCCTCTGTATTTCTGTATTCAGCCTAGTTGTCTATTGTATTATGAACCTTACATTTGTCATCGGTCTCCTTTTTCTGTTTCATTTTAATCTCTATATCTTAGCTTTGGGTGCCCTTCCTTTCCCCCTCGTAGAGATGTGTCTACTCTGTACCCGAACCAACTCCTCCTTGAAGGCCTCCAATTGTTCAATTGCCGTTTTGCCTACCAATTTTTGATTCCAATCCACCTGGCCAAGATCCCTTTGTAACTCACTGAAATTTGCCCTCCTCCAGTTAAACATTTTCAGATTTGATTGTTCCTTGTCCTTCTCGATAACTATTCTAAACCTAATGATATTATGATCACTGCTCCCCAAATGCTCCCCCACTGAAACATGCTCCACCTGCCCCATTTCATTCCCAGAACTAAATCCAGTACTGTTTCCTTCCTGGTTGAGTTGAAACACACTGTTCCAGAAAGTTCTCGAACACATTTCAGGAATTCCTCCTCCTCTTTGTCCTTTATACTGTTACTGTCCAAGTCTACATTGGGATAACTGAAGTCCCCCATTATCACTACTCCATAATTCTTGCATCTTTCTATAATTTGCAGCTCTATCTCCTTCCCTATAGTATACATCCAGTAGCGTAATAGCTCCTCTATTGTTCCTTAATTCTAACCAAATTCTTTCTGTCTTTTACCCCTCAACTACATCACCCCTTTCCAATGCTTTAATAGTTTCTTTGATCAATACTGCCATGCCCCCTCCTTTCTTTCCTTCCCTATCTTTCCTGAATACCTTGTAGCCAGGAATATTAAGTACCCAATCCTCCACTTCTTTGAGACAGGTCTCTGTTATTGCCACTATATCATACTTCCATATGGCAACTTGAGCCTGCAGTTCACCAACTTTATTTACCATGCTATGTGCATTAACACACATGCACTCCAATCTCATAGACTGCCTCGTGTTTGCCCCGACTGATCCCTCCTACTTCTGAACTATTCTTTACTCTAATGTTACTTGTCCACTGTGCACCTTGTTTCTCCTCTCTAATGTTTCATCCTGGTGCCCATCCCCCTGCCAAATTAATTAGTTTAAACCCTCCCTCACAGCACTAGTTAACCTCCCCACAAGGACATTGGTCCCAGCTCTATTGAGGTGCAACCTGTCCATCTTGTATAGTTCCCTCCTGCCCCAAAACTAGTCCTAATGCCCCAGGAATCTGAAGCCCTCCCTCCTGCACCATTGCTCCAGCCAGACTTTAACCTGTCTTATCCTACTATTCCTATATTCCCTAGCATGTGGCACTGTGAGGAATCCAGAGATTACTACCTTTGAGGTTCTGCTTTTTAACTCCCTCCCTAACTCCTGAAACTCTTACTGTAGGACCTTCCATGTCATTGGTTCCCACATGGACCAAGATTTCCAGCTGATCCCCTTCCCCCCCTCCCCCCAAAATGTTCTGCACCCTCTCAGTGATGTCCTTTACTCTGGCACCAGGGAGGCAACACACCAAGTGGGACTCACGTTAGCAGTTGCAGGAATGCCCGTTTATCCTCCTGAATATCGAATCCCCGAGAACAACGGCATTTCTTTTGCTCCCTTGTGCAGCCGAGTCTCCCACGGTGCCGTGGATTTGCTCCTGACTGCACTTCCCCGAGGTGTCAACAACCTCGCTGGTATTCAACATTGAATACTGGTTTGTGAGTGCCACACTCCCAGGGGGCTCCTGCACTGCCTGCCTGTTCCTCCTAGTCTCTCTGGTGGTCGCCCACTCCCTCTCTGCCGGTCGCCCACTCCCTCTCTGCCTGAACTCTCTGTAGCTGCGGGTGACCACCTCCTAAAATGTGCTATCCACAAAACTCTCAGCTTCCCGTATGCACTGTAATGACGCTAGCCGATCCTCAAGCTCAGAAACCCTGAGCTCAAGCAGTTGGTGGCACTTCCTGCACGTAGTTCTCCAGGACACACAAGGTGTTCTGGAGTTCCCATATGGCACAGGATGTGCATATGACTGGCCCCAGCTGTTCTAACATGTTAGCTACCAGTTATTTAAACTTTGTTCAGCTTTAAGACACTTTACTGTTCATCTGTCACTAAAACACTAACCACTAACCAATGAACTAAATGCTTACTGACTTACCCTCTGTGCTCCTCCTTGCCTTGTTTTGATTCCTTGTGTGGCTCCCTTTACAGTCCGCTCAGTCCTAGTCTATAGTGTTTTGGTTTAAATCACTTAGCACCTCCTTCCCCCTCTGCAACTAATTCCCACATTCACTGAATTCCCAGTTGAATGTCCTCACTCTATTAGCGCTTCACTCTGTTAGAGGTTCAATTTCTGTCTTTCCCAACCTCTGTGCTCAAGCTCCAGAATACTGGCCTCCATCAGAGCCTGTGTAGGCCCCACTGGTGGGGTCCAGGCCATGCAAGTGGCTCGGACTCCTGAAGCTTTCCCCTTGCTCAGAGGGCAATAGGTCAATTGGCAGGGTGAGGGGGAACTTGGACAAGAGGTGGGTGGGCACCAGAGTTTTCAGCAGTCACCGGCAGGCAGGTGCCATAGAAGTGCCTACCCACTGACCACAACAAACTCCAGCAGAATAGCACATTGCTAGAGGGCACTGTCGGGCATGATCCCACCTTAACCACGGGGATTGCGGCCCAAGGAATTTTGGGGCCAATATATCAAGATACAATTTAGCAGGAATTCAGTCAACAAAACAATTAAACTATGTCACTCCTCCCCAGAATGGCAGGCACAAAAAGCTTCCTCGAAGTTCAATAAACCAAATGACGCCCATGGAATTACTTTACAAGTTGAAAATTACACAATTATAGCACTGTATGAAATTCTTTACAGTACATAAAAAGTTGTGCTGACTGGTCATTAAAAAAGACTAAACATCATAACTCTGATTTATTTCCATTTAAGTGCTTTCACCATGGAAATAAATAGCAGTCATTCTGGTTAGTCATTGTCTGATGTAATTGAACAGCAGGAGCACAGTCGTGTGTCACAGGGGGCATAGTTAATGATCTGGAAGCAATAAACACAGTGTCCAAACATTGCTATCAGGACAGTGTGGCATGTGCTAATGGCAATGTACGTGGAAGCTAGATAATAATGCTTTAAAAGTTTACATTAAAACGTGAAACATGACAGTCATTGTAGCCTTATGTCTTCAAACACACAATTAAGGCAGAAGATTTGGATGGCAACATTTTACAATAATTAATGAATAAACATTACTGTGCCCCAGTAGACACAGGAAATACCAACAATAGTTCTAGCTAATGGGCTGCATTAACCCACAAATGACTTGGGTCCTTTTTTCAAATGGAATGAATTCTTTTGTAAAGATCTGGGTTTTCCACATTTTTATGGATTAATATAAAATACTGAACAAGTTTACTGCTCAGTTTTTATTTTGGATTATATGCAAGACAATACACTTTCAAAACATTGTTAATTTTGTGCCTCCCAAGATGATACATGTTCTTTCCATTTTAAAATAAATTCATCAATTGGATTATGAAACAGTGATGCTATCCATTCTGGGGAATGATACATTTTCTCACTTTCTTTACCAAATGTCAACGTTAAGCACTTCCAGATGAAATGCAAGGTATTGCGTCTGTCCCAACAATGCTCTATAACTGCCCGATTATGAAAAGCCACCAACTACTTCATTGTTGCATCATCTTAACTTTCTACACAACATCCTCGAATTTTGGTTTATTGTTCAATTATGGGCAATTTTGTGTACTGCATTTGTGCATACTGGGAACTAGGTGGAGACTACCAAAATTAATTTCACGAAGAAGCATATAACCATGATGCAGAAGAGACTTGCAAGAAGATTGGTTCTAATCCACTTGCCATATTTATTTTTCTACTTTTTTCTCTCTCTACCACACAATCATTGAATGTACCACCATGCAAACTTCCTTCACCAGAAGACTAGACCAGTCGGCTTCTCTAATGTAACTTTACCTTACAGGATTGCCTGTAATGGCAAGAGCATCAAAGAACTCAGCACCAGTGCCATTATAAAACATACTTGGGAAGTATTTTTCTGTCTGCCTTAGACAGCAAAGAACCACTTATAGCTATGGTAGACAGCTGCTATCGCCATTACTCATGCTGAGATTTCTATCTTGATTTTGGATATGGGAGGGAGGGAGGGAGGGACTGAGGAATCAATCCATTGCTGACCTGCAAGCACCTTTGCTCACTTCCGATCCCCGCCCCCCCACCCCCCCCGCACCACCCAATTAAATCTCAGGGGAAGTCTTGCCCAGAATGACAAAGTTATTAACAGAACTTTTAAGCAACTGCACGTGCATGGTTTAGTTATTGATTAACCTGCTCTCTAGTATAATCAGTTGTGTTGTGTAATATGAAAAAAACTCTTTGCTTAGCAGTAGCATGTAGACACTTAGTACTAGAAAGCCATAACATTAACTTTCTCCTCTATCTGAGGGAGAACTCACAAAACAATATTTGCTGATAGATGGCAGTGTTTCCTTCCACCAAGAAACAAAATCACATCCAAAGTAGAACATACCAAAGTGTTCTTAGCTACTTTCAGAGTACAATGATTAAACTCTGACAATTAAGATAATGTAAAAAATATTCCTATAGTTAACCCAATATTTACAAGGAGATTTTACTTCCTACTATCCAAATATTGAAATAAATACAACAAAAATGGGAAACACCCTGAAATTATTTGTAGCATAGAATTATACAGCACAGAACGAGGACATTCGGCCCAATGTACCAGCTCTTTGAACAAGCTATCCAATTAATCCCACTCCCTAGCTCTTTCGCCATAGCCCTGCAAATGTTTCCTTTTCAAGTATATATCCAATTCCCTTTTGAAAGTTATTATTGAATCTGCTTCCACCACTCTTTCAGGCAGTGCATTCATTCCACATCATAACAACTCACTGTGTAAAAAAATTCTCAACATCTCCCCTCCTGGTTCTTTTGCCAATTATCTTAAATCTGCGTCCTCTGGTTACCAGCCCTCCTGCCAGTTTAAACAGTTTCTTATGATTTACTCTTATCAAAACCCTTCATCATTTTGAACACCTCTATTAAATCTCCCTTTAACCTTCTCTGATCTAAGGCAAACAATCCCAGCTTCTCCAGTCTCTCCACAAAATTGAAGTTCCTCATCCCCGATACCATTCTGGTAAATTGCCTCTGCACCCTTTCCAAGGCCTTGACATCCTTCCTAAAGTGTGGTGCCCAGAATTTTAGACAATATTCCAGTTGATGCCTAACTGGTGATTTATCAATATTAAGCGTAACTTCCTTGCTTTTGTACTCTATGCCTCGATTTATAAAGCCCAGGATCCCATATGCTTTTTTAACAGCTTTATCAACTTGTCCTGCCACCTTCAAAGATTTGTGTCTGTGAACCCCCAAGTCTCTTTGTTCCTGCACCCCCTTTAAAATTGTACCAATTGGATTATATTGCCTCACCTCATTCTTCCTTCCAAAATGCATCACTTTACACTTCTCTGCATTAAATTTCATCTGCCATGTATCTGCTCATTTCACCCATCTGTCTATGTCCTCGTGAAGTTTGATTTCATTTAACTGGAACCAAAACACTATATTCCACAAACAATGCATTTTCATACTTCTAACAATATTCTAGAGCTAAATAATACCTATAGAAAATGTGAAAGGGGAACGAAAATTAAACCAAGGCACAATATCAGAAACCAGCCCAAAGCAAAAGATTTGTCAATGGAATTTAATGTTTTTTTTTTAAATCGAACTTCAAAACCCACTTCCTCCACTGAAACTTTGTCTTATATAATCCACTAGCCAGAAGAGGTCATTTTTGTGTTTGTATGTGTTCCCAAAGAAATATGAAACTTTGAGGTACATGAAACACTTGAAAGAATATGCTATTTACCTGAAACAAAAAGGTAGTAATTTTGCATCAGTGAATGCTATGAATTCAATGTTTTATGGATTCATAATTTTCACCAGAAATCAAATAGAAAATAGACAAACTAGAAAAAAGTTACAAAAGATAGCTTGTGCATCATGAAACATCTTGTGAGATTATGGTATTACTCATTCTTGTGCTGTTACTGTATTACTCACCTAAAAACTCCATTATTCCAGTTATTCAAAATTTGACAACATTTATGATAGCTCAAGACTATCAGTGTTTTCTAAAACAGCTTAGTGCATTTTCAATACATTTTACACTGACACTGATAGTTGAGTGGATTTCACATGTTAAAAAGAGATGAAAAATTATAGCATTCTATTAATTTCTTTGTAAGATCTTTGGTTGAACTCAGGCCAGGCACAGAAAGCACCATGTGGAAATGCTAAGCAATACAGTTAATCATGACAGCAGTTATACCGCCAATATTGCTGCTTTGCAGGAACGTAAAAGTGACATGATTCCAGAATCAATGCCAGACCCGACTCCTGTGGGAACAATGGGAGATCCATCAGAATAAGCCATCTCATACTGTTTGTTGACACCGAATTGAGTACTTGGTGGATCTGCTAAACTCCAAGACACTTTACAACCTTACCCAGAGCTGATTTAAGTGTTTTCAGAATGCAGACTCTCCGACCCACACTTTCAAAACCTTAAAAATGCAACTGCCAGGAGTGGAGTTCTGCATGTAAGGATGGAATGTGCAGAAGTTTTTCCTGGACCGTCATCCCAATTGCAACAAGGTAGCAATTACACACCAAGATCGATCTGAAGCAATTCTCAAACTAAAATAGGAAAACAGTTGTTGCTTAAAAACGTTATTAATTTTCAAGCTTCAATTTCCAGATTCCTGTAACTGGATAGAATAATTTAATAATTGTTTGTGAATACTGTGTCTCATAACTAGAACTAAAATTGTTTACATCGCATGTTTTTGGGGGAGGGAAATGGGTTGGTGGAAAGAGTCCATTCAACCGCAAATACATTGCGGAAGAGAAAACCCACAAAAATATCAACCAGAAACAGTACATATTTCAAACAGTGTATTCGGAAATAAAACAGAATGTAACATAAGGTTTCCCATAATGTTTCACAATACTACGGTATTATTAACACCACAATTAAGTAGTCTGTGCACATCTGTGTTGATGTGGTCCATGGAGTGTTTTTCATGGTAATTTCTTAAATCTGATCACCTTCTAATTTGAAGACATTGCAATATGAAGCCTATACTTCAAAGTTTCAGGTCACAAATGTTATTTTAAAAAATTATCTATTTACAGCTAGACTGTTTACCTGAATCATTAAAGGGAATATATTCCACATACTGTGAAATCTGATATAAAAGTAATATTGTGACATAGTTTTATTTCCTCTGACTGTCAGAGTATAACGTATCAGAGCCAATTTTGCAGTCACCATGGCAGGTGGCACCAAAGCACAACTTTCTGTCTGGTTAGCTCAGGTTTGTGTGTGCACTCTTTTTTTGCCCATCCTGAATGGCCTGAGGAGAGCTCTATGTGCAATGGAACTCTTAAAATGGCTCATGGCTTTTTAGCCTTTTTTAAAATCCCAGTTTTGCAGTGTTTTTAGGACTGATTTGTTAATTTTTGGACATTTTATAATAACATTTCAATTTTCTTTCAATTTTTGATGATTTTGCGTCATAACAGCAGGAAGTGTTTACATGGAACCAAAAATAGCCAAATATTGTCTACTACTTTAGCAGAAAGCCAAATGCTATTGGTGCATTTACAAGACTTCACCAAAACAGGAAAAGCTGAGAAGAGATATACGATACAATTTCCACAGGCGCTCAGGGAATGACAAGGCGTGCATGTGCCAGCTGGAGTCCCATAATAGGACAAAATGAATAAACCTGCAGTTATATCAAGTAATGAATAGCAAATTCATTCAAAATTAATGATTGGGGTTGGTTCTGAAGCACCCCAAATACAGTATTCTTGACAGAAGTGATACAAGATGATAGGCACCATGCCACAGAGATCAGCAGGCACCAGAGCTGGATTGACTACATTCACTGTTATGTCACCAAGTATATCTGCAGATACTGCAATGTCTGTTTGGCAATGTCCAAGTGCAGTTGTCTGCACAGATTCCAGGTCAGCAAACAGCCAGTTGCAGAGCTATGCCATCTACTGCCAGGACACTATGGCCAACCACCACCAAAGGCAAAGCAATGATATGACAAGTCACTACTCCCTCAATGATTCTGCCACTTTCCAGCCAACATAGGGATCAACCACAGTTATAACCAATGTGCTGCCCACACATGTGTCAAACAGCTGACTGATCCATCAATCAGAATTATTAGCTCTTTCATCTTTCCCACTGACTTGCAACAGTAGCATGATATGACTTCCCAATGTCACAGAACTGTTGCATTCCCCAAAGTAATGGGGTCACTGATGGTAGCCATGCTGTCATCTGGGTATCAGGTTCCTGCCCCTCTTTGGCATCACCACTTGCTCCTCCACATCTGTGCACTTCGCCTCACCCAATGTTACTTCCCCAAGCTTATTAACTGCACTCTTCAAAAAAATATGTAGCTATTCTGGTGCTCACAAACATGAAAGAGAGAGAGAGAGAGAGAGAGAGAGAGAGAGAGAGAGAGAGAGAGATACTGCCTTCTTCTGGGACACTGACAGCACATTCAGTCTGCTCTTCCAGCCTTACAATCTGTTATATATTAAATTCAGTCACATGGTGGCACAGATTTAATTGAAAACTCATTAAAGGTGCTTGCAGTACTTGTTATTCCTGTAGGAGGCACTGTGATGGGTACTTTCAATGTTGATGATAATACAATGTTATGACATACAATAACTACTATTTTACAGTGAGAGCATATCACCCTGTGATTGCACAATGTGTTCCCCCAAATCGTTCAAAATGCTGAATTTTTTTTTAGCTAACATAACTTTCTTGAGGAACTAAAATTTCTATTGTCCAAAATAAGGATTTAAAGAACATTTTTTAAAATACATATTTCACACTAATATGGTCAAATTTCTTAAATGAAGTTTCTTAATTGTCTTTTAATGCTTTCATTGAAGCTTTTAATTAAAGGCCTCAGCCTTTCCCAAAAGCCTGTGCTTGGAGTTGATATTTTTGCCTATACCTACAACTCTGCAAGCTGAATTTGGATTGTGCAATCTGCACATGCTCAGTATATCTAATTTCCCAGATGTATCAATAGCATTCACTGAGCTGCTCTGGTGAATACACTTTCTGTAACTTCTAGCAGTTTCAACATTATTTGAAGAAAAGCTAGAGGACAAATTTCAAAAGCTTTATACTGGGTATTTTTTTTAAAAAACACAATAGCAGTGTGTTTCTGTGAGTGAGAAAAAAATGGCTTGTGATTACACACTTGTTTTAGCTTTTGTATTGTGGTGTGTAAACTAATCAGAGTGATTGGAGGGAGGGCCGAGAGAGAGAGGGGCCACAGATGAGGGGGGTAAATGATGAGACGGAAGGAGAAAGAGCACAAGAGGCAGAAGAGGTGGCGAGGGGGAGAGGCCAGAGAGGATAAAGAATAAAGAACACAAAAAGAAAATGGAGACTTAAGGAGGGACAAGAAACAGACACGTGGTAATTTTTCTTCCTCACCAGCTGGATGGTAAGCTGGTGGGGCAGATCGCCTGCCCATTGAAGAACTCACCCAATTTTCATTCCATCGGGTTCTACAATGGGCAGGTAATCCGTTCTGCCAGATTACTACCCAGGTGGTGAAGACAAAGGTTAATCCCACTGAAGCAGTAACAAAAAGACAGAGACAGGTAAAACATTGATCATATTCTCTGACATATTATGTGCAACACCATGGGAGATCAACTAGTGATAGAAAAGTAACATGTTTAAAAGTGAATCTTGGAGCTAACATTCCAATAGAGCTCGTTAGAAGATACTAAAATCTGCATGTGGTTGTGTACGCATCTATGTGGGATTAAGCAAAAAGGGGAACTTAGCACAAGAGCTGGATGGGACTAATTCTGAGTTTGGGTGAAGCCTGTGCCCTCATGTAATCCTACACCCTCCATGCACTTACATGCAAGCATGTCCAGGGTGCACCCTGCCAAGGGAAGCTAGGACATCTAATTTCTGAGCCTGCCTCCAATTTCGGACTGTTCCCATATGCACCATCTTATCATGTCAGCAGAGATGGAGTTTTGCATTCCATCTAGTGTGGCAATAAGTGGCCACAAATGATGTAAATAAAATCATTGTAACATAATCTAGTTACAAGGACCTCTCAAGATGTGAGTATGCCAAACGTAAATTTTAGCATGAATGTGTGTAGATGGAGTATGGGTACGTAGGAGCAACAATGAAAAAGCTGTAAAGTTGTGAGGGTTTGGCATGGGCTAGCAATAATTGTGGAAAAGGTCGATGAGGACCATTTTGTGGCATGCATATTTGGGCTATCTAACTGGTAAATGGTACTATTGGGTAGTCTCACATTGGTAGCTTCCTTAAGTTGTGCCATCTCCTTCCGTTTCTGTTTCCAAGTCATGTAGATAGTGGGCATCACGTTGAGCCTGACTGCAACTTCCTACCAGGCATGCTGCACAACTGTTCTCTATGTATTGTGCCCTGGAGAGTGAAATGGAGCAAACCTCCATTGCACTCACCTCATGCAGCAAGACCTCCACAGGGAATTCATTTGTCTACAGTTCCACATTTGTTCTGCTTGAAAAAATACATTTAAGATTTTTGTAGCCTTTCTTTTGGAAATGCTGAAACAATCTTGGTCACCACAGTGTGGCCACTTATCGTTAAATGGCAACTGTAATGATTTAGGTTTTTACAAATGTTTTTTCCCATGCCCAGCATAAAAGGAAGTTCGAGGAACCAGGCCCAATTTGGGGATACCATTCACCATGCATGGCTAATTAGGGCTGATCTCAAGAAATCTCAAAGTCAGCAAGCACTCAGCCTGTTACACCACTTCAACAAAGGGAGCAGAAATTTTCCCCCATGGTTATCAAAATGGCAACCATAATATAGATGAGCATCATATTTTATGGTTTCAGTGCAATGGATTTTTGAAATTTCACAGTAGAGATCTCATTTTAAAAAGTCACATCAAACTCAAGAAAAAGAAAAGGAATTCTATGAACAGCTTTTGTGTTACCTACTTTGCTAATCATAGAACATATCCCCCATCTACCCTCTGATGTCTGTTACTCACTTTCTCCCCCGAATCTCCAAAAAATGTTTTTCTTCTTAGCAGGCAGAAGAGTCTGAATTAAGGACTTCTCCACAATGACAATGGCTTTAAGAACAGGCAAGACACCTGTAGAGGAAAATGGACTTGGCCTACAGTTTCCTGCTCTGTTCCAACACACTCCAATATTGCCTAAAACAGGTACAATTGACAGGCAGGCATCCTCATCTGGTTTTCAAATAAGTTCCAATACTACATGGCCGTGGTACATCCAACCCATTTACTAATATCCCCAGCACACTCAGGAAGGAACTCTCAAATAAATCAACATATACTCCAGAACTAGCAGCACCTCTAGCCAAACTGTTCCAGTACAGCTACAACACTGGCATCTACCCAATTATGTGGAAAATTGCCCAGGTATGTCCTGTCCACAAAAAGCAGGACAAATCCAATCCGGCCAATTACCACCTCATCAGTCCACTCTCAATCATTAGCAAAGTGATGGAAGGTGTCGTCGACAATGCTATCAAGCGGCACTTAGTCACCAATAACCTGCTCACCGACGCTCAGTTTGGGTTCCGCCAGGACCACTCGGCTTCAGCCCTCATTACAGCCTTGGTCCAAACATGGACAAAAGAGCTGGATTCCAGAGGTGAGGTGAGAGTGACTGCCCTTGACATCAAGGCAGCATTTGACCCAGTGTGGCACCAAGGAGCCCTCGTAAAATTGAAATCAATGGTAATCATGGGGACATCTCCCCAGTGGCTGGAGTCATACCGAGCACAAAGGAAGATGGTAGTGGTTGTTGGAGGCCAATCATCTCAGCCCCAGGACATTGCTGCAGGAGTTCCTCAGGGCAGTGTCCTAGGCTCAACCATCTTCAGCTGCTTCATCAATGACCTTCCCTCCATCATAAGGTCAGAAATGGGGACGTTTGCTGATGATTGCACAGTGTTCAGTTCCATTCGCAACCCCTCACATAATAAAGCAGTCCATGCCCACATGCAGCAAGGCCTGGACAACATCCAGGATTGGGCTGATAAGTGGCAAGTAACATTCGCGCGAGACAAGTGCCAGGCAATGACCATCTCCAACAAGGGAGAATCTAACCACCTCCCCATGATATTCAACGGCATTACCATCGCTGAATTCCCCACCATCAACATCCTGGGGGTCACCATTGACCAGAAACTTAACTGGACCAGCCACATAAATACAGGTCAGAGGCTGGGTATTCTGTGGCGAGTGATTCACCTCCTGACTCCCCAAAGCCTTTCCACCATTTACAAGGCACAGGTCAGGAGTGTGATGGAATACTCTCCACTTGCTTGGATGAGTGCAGCTCCAACAACACTCGAGAAGCTTGACACCATCCAGGACAAAGCAGCCCGCTTGATTGGCACCCCAACCACCACCTTAAACATTCACTCCCTTCGCCACCGGCCTACCGTGGCTGCTGTGTGTACCATCCACAGGATGCACTGCAGCAACTCGCCAAAGCTTCTTCGACAGCACTTCCCAAACCTGTGACCTCTACCACCTAGAAGAACAAGAGCAGCAGGCACACGGGAACAACACCACCTGCACGTTCCCCTCCAAGTCACACACCATCCCGACTTGGAAATATATCGCCGTTCCTTCATCGTCGCTGGGTCAAAATCCTGGAACTCCCTACCTAACAGCACTGTGGGAGAACCTTCACCACACGGACTGCAGCGGTTCAAGAAGGCGGCTCACCACCATCTTCTCAAGGGCAATTGGGGATGGGCAATAAATGCTGGCCTCGCCAGCGACACCCACATCCCATGAACGAATAAAAAAAAACTATATACTGAATATTACTTGTGGACTGAAATAAACATACAAACCTTCCTAATCATTAAAAGGACTTATATTTGGAAACACCCATACATAACCTTTGTTCCTATAGAATATTTTTTAAACTGCCACATATTTTCCAGCAGATAAACTGTCCATCATCAGACAATCAAATGCTGTAGCTTCAATTACTATTTAGAAAAGGGATGTGGTTGGACACAAGGTAGTGCCATGACTTCCCATAAAAGTAATTTCTTATCTTATCAAAGCTGTCCAGGGAGGCTGCTGAATGGAGACCAGACACTTCGTTCATTGGGAAGGTAAAATCAAAGGGAGGATCAACCAGTCTGCTTGGTGTGATTCTGATCAACCAATTAAAAAACAATGTTGCCAAAGCCATGGAACCTTGTGACATGGGTTGGTAATTGGTGGAATGGGGTAGGAGACAGAGATTAGACATAAAAGGAATGTTCTGCAATTGGTGTAATGTGACAAGTGGTGAGGATGCATAGTAAGTTGTGTAGATGAAAGAAGGAAGTTACAAAGGGACATAGACAAAATGAGTGGTAAAAACTATCGCAGATGGAAGTGTGAGGTCATCCGCTTTAAATCCAAGAAAGACAAATCAGAAAGATATATTGGCCTTGGGGGCGGGGTTCAGTGCAGATTCACCAGAATGATACCAGGACTTAAAAGGTTAAATTATGAAAACACGTTGCATAAACTTGGCTTGTATTCCCTTCAGTTTAAAAGGCTGAGGGCTCATCTAATCGAGGTGTTTAAAATGATAAAGGTATTCAATAGGGTAGATGGAGAGAAACTACTTCCTCTGGTGGGAAATCCCGTACAAGGGGCATAATTTTAAAATTAGAACCAAACCATTTTGGAGTGAAATTAGGAAGCATTTTTCTATACAAAGGGTAATGTAAATCTGAAACTCGCTCCTGCAAAATGCTGTGGATGCTGAATCCATTGAAATTATCAAGACTGAAATTGATAGATTTCTGTTATGTAAGAGTATCAAAGGATATGGTGGGTATATGGAGTTGAGCTTCAGATAAGCCATGATCTAATAGAATGGCAAAGCAGGCTCGAGGGGGTGAATGGCCTACTTCCATTCCAATTTTCCTAATAAATCATTTGCCTGTCTTTCTCAATCAGGATATAAAACAATGCAGACATCTGGAAGTGGGGAAAGGGAAGAAATATAACCAAGTATTTAATAGTCTGAAGAACTAACTCAGGATTCCTATGATACATTAAACTTCTCAAACATTAATTTGCATTCATTTTATCAACGACCACAGTCAGCTTTGCATTTGGCTTCTAAGAAATTGACTACATGTGGTAGGCTTACTAACCTAGAGTATTTTGTTCCAATTCCATATATCCACACCTCAACATAGTGCACAAATTCTTATATAAAGCCTCCAAAATACTTACTGACTAGATCACCAGGCCTTTAGGCTATTACTCCATCATAATTAATCAGACAGAAATGGTATATACCCACCATATGACTGTTCACTCTGCCACATGCACGCAAGGCCATAAAATATTCATGACTAGTTCAGAGCTATTGACAAATTGAAGAAATCACTTAGTCATTTTAAAGATATGTGTGCTATCACATAAATGTTCTATTCCATTACTATTTTATCAACTTGTTACTCAAGACACCATTTGGTGTCACATGCACTGCAGCCTTCAATCCTGGAAGGCAAATGGTGCCATTACCGCAGTTGTGTGGAGAGGCTGTAAATTATAGCAAGTACAAACATAATGGCAAAGTGAGCAGAATGAGTTGGCATTGCATTTAGTTTCTAAAAATAACTGAATATAAAAATATGGGTAAATATCTTCCATTATTTGAATACTTTTTTTTTAAAACTTTGCCTGGGCATCTTCAAAACAGTCACAGACATTTTGTTTGCACTACAAATTTACAAAATTTTGGCAGAAAATATTTATACAAAAATGGTTTCATGTGCCCAATCTAGCAAAGTTGTCACCGGTAGCAACAATGCAAATATACATATTACACATCAGTAGGTGCATGGAATAGCTATTTGCATGTACTCTGGTTCAGACGTCTTCGGAATCATAGACAACAGCTGCTCAAATAAGAATTAAAGATCCTCCTTAAGATTAAAAGTCAACTTTCTGACTGAATATTTAGATTCTATTTGATTTAGATTCTATTTGATTTGATATGCTAATTTATCCACCTAACTAGGATTTTACACATCAGGTTGAATTACTTCAGGGCAACAGTGCTAGTAATTTTTGTGAAGACATAATGATCAGTGCAAGTTCATCAAATTTAGGCATCAGCCTTGACTTAATGGTGGCACTCACACCTGAGTCAGAAAGTCATGGAGTCAAGCCCCACTACAATGACTTGAGCACATAATCCAGACTGACACTTCAGGCAGTACATAGCAGAAAACATAAAGCAGAACAGAAAAGTGGTCTTCAAGTATGTCAGGAGTAAACAAAAGGTGCAAAGATGAGTTGGACGAATAAAAAAATGACAATGGGGAAGAGGTGTCCGAAGATAGAGAAATTATTTAAGTACTCAACCATTATTTTTCAACAGTGTTCACAAAAAAAATGAAGGAAGAAATGCTAGATTTGAGGTTCAGTTTAAAGTACATGTAGACTAAATAAATGTTAAAATCACAAGCAGGGACACATAAGAACATAAGAAATAGAAGCAGGAGTAGGCCAATCGGCCCCTCGAGCCTGCTCCGCCATTCAATAAGATCACGGCTGATCTAATCCTAACCTCAAATCTAAATTCATGTCCAATTTCCTGCCCGCTCCCCGTAACCCCTAATTTACATTGGGGAAGTTGTTGAAGCTCAAGGTAGATAGGGCCCTGGCTCTAACAACTTTTATCCCAGAATTCTGAAGGAATTACTACATGGTAATTAGATTACCGACGCAGGTGGTATTGGTAAAACAAAAAAGTGGTTTCAGGAAAGAACTAGGCAGGTTCTTATCAGAAATGGGACTCATGGTTATTAAAAATGCACCAAAGGAATATTGTGGATAGGTGGCTAGATGGACTGATGGTCTTCTCTTGCATGATACCATTATTACTTTACTGAGGGAGTGCTGCACAGTGGGAGGTGCCATTTTTCAGGTGAGATGTTAAATTAAATCCACATCTGCTTTCTCAAGCAGACATAAAAGATTCGAAGGCACTATTCAAAAAAGAGCAGGGGAGTTCTCCCGGTGTCCTGGTCAATATTTATCCCTCAACCAACGTCACTGAAACAGATTACCCAGTCATTTATCTCAATGCTGTTTGTGGAACCTTGCTGTACACAAATTGGTTGTCACATTTCCAACGTTACAATGGTGACTGCACTTCAAAAATACTTCATTGGCTATAAAGCACTTTTGGATGCCCTAAAGTTGTGAAAGGCGCTATATAAATACAAGCTCTTTCTTTCCAAAAGCATTACCAAGATCACACAGTAATTAAAGGTCGTAAATAAAAAACTTGCATTTATAACTGCTTTCAAAAAAAATTCCCAAACAGCTTCACCTATAATTAATTCTTAAAAGTTCTTTCTTACTATTATAAGGAAATGTAAACATTTTGCCGAGAAATACACTTTGTGGTATTAAGTTTCACTTTTTAACACTTTTCCAAACATCTGAAAATGTTGAGTAGCATCCACTTATAAAGCAATCGCGTAAACATGCACAAAATATAGTCAGTTCTGAACTAGGTTTTGCGTCTAAGAATTTCCATGCAGAGTTGTAGGAAAGTAGAGTGCATGGCGGCAGATTTCCTTCCAAGTTGTAAGAGTCCATACCAACCACAGGGTACTATCAGTCAAATAGTCAGCAAGGTCCAATCACATTCAGAAAATCAGTTCCAGAAAAATGTACAACACTGCCATACTGGCCTCTGTTCCCATGGCACCTGTGCTCTCAGACCTCCTTGCTGGTTTCAATTCTTATTTGTTGGTAGCTCCCTCTTCAATCCACAAAGGATGTAATAGTAGATATAGTAGTTTCTTATAAACAATTAAATTCAGAGACATTACTGTTGAGTAAAGCACTGACATGCTCCGAGCAAAACAAAATATGGAACCTCATGTGGAGGATCTTAAAAAAACAAACCCCATCCCCAGCTTAAAAAAAAAGCATAATCCTTTATACATTTAAAAGTATTCCAGCACAATCTCATGGCCCGGCATATTACTCACTCTACCTGGTTCAATGAGGAGTGTAGAAGAGCATGCCAAGAGCAGCACCAGGCGTACCTAAAAATGAGGTGCCAACCTAGTGAAGCTACAACTCAGGACTACATGCATGCTAAACAGCAGTAGCAACATGCTATAGATACAGCTAAGAGATTCCACAACCAACAGATCAGATCTGCAGTCCTGCCACATCCAGTCATGAATGGTGGTGGAAAATTGAACAACTAATGGGAGGAGGAGGCTCTGTAAACATCCCCATCCTCAGTGAGTGCAAAAGACAAGGCTGAAGCGTTTGCAACCATCTTCAGCCAGAAGTGCCGAGTGGATGATCATTCTCGGACTCCTCCCGATATCTCCACCATCACAGAAGCCAGTCTTCAGCCAATTCGATTCACTCCACGTGATATCAAGAAACGGCCGAGTGCACTGGATACAGCAAAGGCTATGGGCCCCGACAACATCCCAGCTGTAGTGCTGAAGACTTGTGCTCCAGAACTAGCTGCGCCTCTAGCCAAGCTGTTCCAGTACAGCTACAACACTGGCACCTACCTGATAATGTGGAAAATTACCCAGGTATGTCCTGTCCACAAAAAGCAGGACAAATCCAATCCGGCCAATTACCGCCCCATCAGTCTACTCTCAATCATCAGCAAACTGATGGAAGGTGTCATCGACAGTGCTATCAAGCAGCACTTACTCACCAATAACCTGCTCACCGATGCTCAGTTTGGGTTCCACCAGGACCACTCGGCTCCAGACCTCATTACAACCTTGGTCCAAACATGGACAAAAGAGCTAATTTCCAGAGGTGACATTAAGCAGTATTTGACCGAGTGTGGCACCAAGGAGCCCTCGTAAAATTGAAGTCAAAGGGAATCAGGGGGAAAACTCTCCAGTGGCTGGAGTCATACCTAGCACAAAGGAAGATGGTAATGGTTGTTGGAGGCCAATCATCTCAGCCCCAGGACATTGCTGCAGGAGTTCCTCAGGGCAGTGTCCAAGGCCCAACCATCTTCAGCTGCTTCATCAATGACCTTCCCTCCATCATGAGGTCAGAAATGGGGATGTTCGCTAATGATTGCACAGTGTTCAGTTCCATTCGCAACCCCTCACATAATGAAGCAGTCCATACCCGCATGCAGCAAGACCTGGACAACATCCAGGATTGGGCTCATAAGTGGCAAGTAACATACGCGCCAGACAAGTGCCAGGCAATGACCATCTCCAACAAGAGATAGTCGAACCACCTACCCTTGACATTCAACGGCATTACCATCGCCGAATCCCCCACCTTCAACAAGCTGGGGGTCACCATTGACCAAAAACTTAACTGGACCAGCCACATAAATACTGTGGCTACAAGTCAGAGGCTGGGTATTCTGTGGCGAGTGACTCACCAAAGCCTTTCCACCATTTACAAGGCAGAAGTCAGGAGTGTGATGGAATACTCTCCACTTGCCTGGATGAGTGCAGCTCCAACAACATTCAAGAAGCTCGACACCATCCAGGACAAAGCAGCCCGCTTGATTGGCACCCCATTCACCACCCTAAATATTCACTCCCTTCACCACCGGCGCACAGTGGCTGCAGTGTGTACCATCCACAGGATGCACTGCAGCAACTCGCCAAGGCTTCTTCGACAGCACCTCCCAAACCCGCAACCTCTACCACCTAGAAGGACAAGGGTAGCAGGCACATGGGAACACCACCACCTGCATATTCCCCTCCAAGTCACACACCATCCCGACTTGAAAATATATCGCCATTCCTTCATCGTCACTGGGTCAAAATCCTGGAACTCCCTACGTAGCAGCACTGTGGGAGAACCTTCACCACACGGACTGCAGCGGTTCAAGAAGGCGGCTCACCACCATCTTCTCAAGGGCAATTAGGGATGGGCAATAAACGCTAGCCTTGCCAGCGACGCCCACATCCCATGAACGAATAAAAAAAAGGCACTGAGATAGGAATTAAATAGTAGAATTCAACCTCACAGTTAAGAGAAGTTGGAATGAAATTATAGCTTTACAGCACTCCAAAGTATCTGCTATTCTACATTTACTGCCCAGCTAATAAGTGTTTAGGTATGATTCTCACTTTCATCCTCTTTGTCACCTGCTTTCCAGTAGGCAAGAACTTTGGAGTTCTCCACATCTGTCATTAATATCACTCAACTGTCAAGACGTTTTGCTTTATCAGACGAAATATGAAACACTCCCAAGATGAGAGTGCTCCTCTACCAGGAGGATCCATCCAACGACTGGAAAAACACCCATAGAAAATAGTACCATTGAAATGCTAATTCAGATGGCAATTCAAAATCGGACTCTACAAATTGAGTCTAATACGCTTCATTCAAGCTACAGTAGGATTTGCCATTAACTGAGTTTGATAAAATAAATTATTGATTTGTTCTTACAAGTTTTTGAATGTTTTTACCTAATGCAAACTCTGACAAATATTTTTGTTTAATAATATTTAATTATTGGAAGTATGTGTCTGGTTCCATTCTCATATGCTAACGGAAAAAGGAATTTCAAGTTACTTAACTAATAAACTGTGTGACCTATTGCAAGGCTATGTACTAAGAGTATTCTACGAGACAAGCAAACTATTTTTATTAGTCTCCTTGCTTCTGGTGTTCATGTTACTGGACATTAAGTTACTGATCACAAGTTGGCCCAACAACTGTATCTCCAGCACAATCCCCACTGATATTTGTTAATTTAAATCTTTATGTACATAAGTATGATTGGATCAATGTATCATATTTTTTAATACAGTTAGGCTGTAATAAAACCAGGGACAGAATTTAGGTATTTACAACTTGCATCGTAACACTAAAGCCTGCTCAGGTTTTCATATTAAATCAAGCCTCAACAAAACATTTTTCATCAAAATATGATTTCCATTCCAATATAGCTAGAAGGCGTGGATTCAAGAAGGCCATCAATTATTTATGCTTCAGCTTAAATTAATTTTGGGGAAATATTACCTAAGAAAAACTCAATTTCCAGTTATGAAATACAAAATGAGAGCTTATGTACTTACCAATTCTATTCCCTGCGGAAAAGGTGCATCATCCCAGTCTTTTTGTGGAAAACGCTGAATTATCTTCCCTGAACCTTCAACAGATCCTAAGTGTAAAAGAAATGACATTATTGAAAATCGAGTTACAACGAGTCTACAGCACAGAAACAGGCCATTCGGCCCAATTGATCTATGCCAGCGTTTATGTTCCACACAAGCTTCCTCCCACCCCTCTTCATCCATCCCTCTCAGCATATCCTTCTATTCCTTTCTCCCTCGTGTGCTTATCTAGCTTCCCTTTAAATACATCTATGCTATTTGCCTCAACTACGCCTTGTGGTAACACATTCAACATTCTTACCATTCTTCGGGTAAAGCAGTTTCTCCTGAATTCCGTATTGGATTTATTCGTGTCCAGCTTACATTTATGACCTCTAGTTTTGGACACGCCCACAAACAGAAACATTTTCTCTACATCTACAGTATCAAACCCTTTCATTATCTGGAAAACCTCTATCAGGTCACCCCTCAGCCTTCTCTTTTCTAGAGAAAAGAGCCCCAGTCTGTTCAGCCTTTCCTGATAAGTAGATCCTCTCAGTTCTGGTATCAGAATTTTGAATTGTGAATTTTTTTTGCACTTTCTCCAATGTTTATATCCTTTTCATAATATGGGGACCAGAACTGTGCACAGTACAATAAGTATGGTCTAACCAAAGTTCTCTACAAGTTAACATAACTTCTCAGCTTTTCAATTGGATACCTCTAGAAATGAACCCAGTGCTTAATTGCCTTTTTTATGGCCTTATTAGCCTGCGTCGCTACTTTTATTGATTTGTGTATCTGTACCCCAAGATTAGACTCTTATTATCCAAGCAGTATGTGGCCTCCTTATTCTTCCTACCAAAATGCCCCACCTCAAACTTACCTATATTGAAATTCATTTGCCAATTCATGCCCATTCTGCAAGTTTATGAACGTCTTCTTGCATACTGAATTGTATTAACTACACGCCCCAGTTTGGTGACGTCCGCAAAGTTTGAAATTCTACTTCCGATTCTCGAGTCCAAATCGTGTGTGTAAATTGTGAACAACAGTGGCCCCAGCACCAATCCCTGTGGAACACCACTTCCCACCTTTTGCCAATAGCTAACCTTAACCCCTACTCCCTGTTTTCTGTTTTGTAGCCAGTTTCCCATCCATTCTACTGCCTGTCCCCTGACTCCACATGTTCTGACCTTAGTCATGAATCTACAATGCGGTACCTTATTGAAGGCCTTTTGAAAATCCAAATATATTACATCTACTACATTATCCTTGTCTACTCTATTACTTCCTCAAAGAATTTAATAAGGTTGGTCAAGCATAATTTTCCCTCTGAAATCTATGCTGACTACACTTTATTATATTTTCATTTTCTAGTTGTATTTCTATTATATCTTTGAATAAAGATTCCATTATCTTTCCTTCTCCTAATGTCATGCCATCCATTTTAGTCTCCTTGGTAAATAATGAGGCAAAGTAACTATTCATTATTTCTGCCAATTCGCTGACATTACGTATGAGTTTATCGTGTGTATCTCTTAGTGGCCCTACCACTATCCAGATTTTTCTTTTGATATTTATGTGTCTGTAGAATACTTCATTATTTCTTTTTATATTCCTTGATAATTTTATTTCGTAATTCCTCTTTGCTTTCCTAATTGTTTTTTTGACTTCTTTCCTAACCTTTCTGTATTCCCTTTTGTCATCCTCGCCTTTATTGTCTATGTACTTAGTGTATGCCTTTTTCTTTAGCTTCAATTTTACCCGTATCTCTTTATTCATCCATGGTGTGTCATTATTGGTTAGTTTGGTTCTTGTTCTTTAGAGGAATATTTTTCTCCTGAACTCTACTGATTAGCTTTTTAAATATTTCCCACTGCCGTTCTATCTCTGTCAACATTTGTTTCCAGTTTACTTGTCCTAGTTCCAGAAAAATAGCTTTTTTCCAATCTATTACTTAGGGCTTTGTCTTACTTATGTCTTTCTCAATCATTATTTTAAAACTTATTATGTTATGATCGCCATTGCCTAGATGTTCCTCTATGCTTACTTCTCTTATCTGTTCTGGTTCATTTCCCATTACTAGATCCAGCAGTGATTCCTCTCTTGTTGGGCTCCTCACATACTGGGTAAGAAAGGAGTCCTGTACACACTAAAAACTTCAATGTATAACTATAGTACTACTTTAATAGAGAAAAAGTGTTCACAATGAAATATGCATGCCAAAATTCAATACCACAGTCATGAACAACACTTCACTCATTTTACGATTAGTTGCCATAATGATTTACAATACTGGCATTGGTCATCAATAAGTTTTTGATCTCTTTTGCATGCCAAAAGATTCAGCCAATAGTAATTTGTGGCAGACAGATACATTAATTTATTGCAAATGCCAGTAGATCTCTTGTGATGTTGCTGACAGTAAATCAGATGTTATGCTGTTGAAAGGCAAGGTGCTTTGGTATGGAAGTCGGTGGAGGGGGGGCGCATAACATCAACAAAGAATTTAGGAAGACATCTGCAAGAGATCCCCTGGAGAAAACAAAGTAAGTGTTTTTGATTGGTTCTTATAAAAATAAAGAAAAAGTCTTTCTGCCCCTTGTTATTTCTAATTTCCACCCAGTGATTCTACTTCCTTATCCTCCGAGCCAAAATCCTTTCTCACTACTGTCCTTATGTCATCCTTTATTATCAGCGCTACCTCCGCTACTTTTCCATCCTGCCTGTCTTTTTCGAAACGTCAAGTACCCTGGAATATTTAATTCCCAACCTTGGCCACCTTGCAACCATGTCTTTGTAATGGCTATTAGATCAAACCCATTTATCTCCATTTGTGCCACTAATTCATCTATCTTGTTACGAATGCTTCGTGCATTCAGATAAAGAGCCCAAAATTTTAACTTTTTACCATTTTTCCCTGCTTTGACCTTATTCGCTGATGCACTATTACCATTAAACTCTCTGTCCCTTCCTGCCAGCATGCAAGGCCATGTGCGTACAGTTGATGATGCCCTGAACCTGAAGGAAGCCTGCAATCTTGGCAAAGCCCAGAGCCCTGTCTTCCTGCTCTGTAGCCTCCAGAGAAGGATATGAAGTCATTGGTTCTGGTAAACAGAGCATCTGTCACCTGTTTGATGCAGGCATCCACACCCAATTAACTAATGTCACCTGCTGCAGGCTGGAATGGCCCCAAGGTATAGAAATTCAGGGTCACAGTCACCATAAGAGCCACAGGAGGGATGAGCATGACCTGGTGCTGGGCTGCAGTTGCTGCTGCAACAGGTGACATGGCTCTGTGATGGCCTCCCTATTAAAGCATACTGCTCCTTGCTGAACTACAGGTATAAAGCTTTTGGCGTATAAACTCTACTGGGGTAATGCCTTCTGTGAGCTCCCTTCCTCTCCTCGGCTGTTCCACCTTTTCTTCCTCCTCCTCTTCCAGTGGCATCTCGATCACCACACCCACATGTCAACAAGAAATTTTGCCAAAAGCCCCTGGTCAAAGTTCACTCTAAACCCAGCCAAATAACTTGAGGCATGATTCATAAGTTTGTTGATGATGCCAAATTAGGAAGCATGGCAAATAGTGAGGAAAAAATTGCAAGAACTTGCAAGAGGAATAGACAGGTTAGCAGAGTGGGCAGATACGGTGGTAAATGCAATTCAGTGCAGAGAAATCCGTAGTAGTACATTTTGAGTGGAAGAACAGTGAAAGGAAACATACTCTAAAAGGCCAGACTCAGAGTGGAGGACCAGAGAGACCCAAGGGAAGCAGATATGTACACCTTTAAAGGTAGGAATGCACATAAAAAAGTAAATAGCATTCAGGGTTTTATACTTGGAACACTGCATATAAAAGGAAGTGATGCTAAATTTGTGCAAGATCTTAGTTAGACCACAGCTAAAGTATTGCATGCAGTTCTGGGTATCCCATTATAGGAAGGATATTAGTCACCGAAGCAGCACAGTAAAGATTCATTAAAATATGGAATAAATTAGGAAGAAAGATGTGAAAAATTGGCACTTTTCACTGGAAAAGAGAAAATTAAGGGCAAATCTAAGAGGTTTAAAAGTCATGAAGAATTTTGAAATAAATTGTTTCCACTGGTTAGCGAACAAGGGAGCACAGACAGAGGATTCTAACAAGAAGTTAGAAGACACATTTTGATATAAGAGCACTTTTAGAACATAGAATGTTTTACTACAAGTGACTGTTCAGGCAGAGATTACAACATAATTTAAAAGAGAACTGGATAAGTATTTGAAAAGATATAAAATAACACAGGGAAGAGCAGGGCAATGGGATTTCATAGGCAGCTCCAGCATCAGCACAGGCACAATGGGCTGAATGGCCTCTTCCTGTGCCTTAAATTCCATGAAAGCTGACAGAGATCTGTAAGATAAAGAAATTTGGATTCACAGATTATAAGGTGATATTGTATTTTTCTACAACAAAGAATACTTAGCTCCTTTCGTGCAGTTTGACTTAGTGCCAAAATTACATTTTAAAAAATGGGTAGAAAGAAGACAACCCTCAGCAGGATCTAGTGACAAGCTCCACCTTTAGGTAAAGCTTGTGACAAGATGGCCTCGTTCCAAATGTCATGTATCAGATCATAACAAGTAGGTGTTCGCAAGGAACAGCAGTACCACAAAGGTCTGGAATTCAGGGCAGAAGACGAGGCTGTGAGGAAACTAAAAAGCCACTGTGACAAAATAGTTGGAGAGGATCATTCTTTAACTGTCTGAATTGAAAAAAATTGCTCCTGCATGGTGAAAAAGTTACGACTGCAGAGAAACTGGGCTGAAGGAGAAGGCTTTGCTGTACGTATTGTGGACCCAGAGAAAATCCATAGAATTGACTTGCTTTAAAAGAAATTACTGCTGCAACTGACCTAGAACCAAATAAAGCCAAAGATCGAGCCTCTTGCTCGTTTACATTGGCTTCTTCTTCACCAAGCTGCATCTGAATTATATGCTGTAAACTGAAGTCAACAAAATGACCCATTCAGGAAACTGGACATGAATTTAGATTTGAGGTTAGGATCAGATCAGCCATGATCTTATTAAATGGCGCAGCAGGCTCGAAGGGCCGATTGGCCTACTTCTGCTCCTATTTCTTATGTTCTTATAATTTGACTGCTTTCCTTAAAGTATCTCAAATTATCTGCATTTCCATACAGCAGGTTTGGGATTGGCACGGCTAACTAAAGAATAAATATATTTGACAAAATCAACAAATACACTGTTGAAAATCAACATATAACCAAACTTATGATCATCTACAATATATGCATATGGGCTCAATTCCTTTAAGTATCACACTTATTTGTTGTAACATTATGCTTTCACACTTTTTCTATGACGACTAAACTTACCCATTCATTTTACTTACCACTGAATCCTCTATGCTTGATCTTCGATGGCACTTCTTTCGTATGGCAGCTTGAAAAGCAATATTTAACGTTGACATTCAAGTTTGTCATCCACTCTATGGCCTCTGGTGATACGGAGTGAATAGAAGCTATTCAATCATGGAAGAATCTTAGTGAGCAACGGTTCACAAGATGCGCCATGGGTGGATTGCCATTCCACAGTCACACATCGACAATTCCTTCATCTTCTAATGGCACTGTTGCTTACTTATCTCTGAAACCCAACAGTTCTGTCTTGAAGATTGATTGGGCTGTGATACTGTTGTCCATGGCATTAAATGCCTTGAAGCAGCCAAACTCAGATCTGTGACTTGACATTTGCTGCCCCATCCCTATTACTGCCCAATACCTCTCACCACCAGTGCAACTGTATCTACTCCCCGATGCTGCCTGCCATACCCAGCTGCTGCTACCGCACACCTGCCATGACTGGACAATCTCCCACCAAAACAAAGGTCCCAACCCACAGCTCCGAAAGCCACAATCCCACCCATTGTCAGGAACTTGATTAAAGACACGCAAGTACATTTTCACCTCTTTTAAGGGAACTGGTTTATAGTAACTGAGTAAGTTAAAAGGACTGAAATCAAGCTTAAGGAACTTTAATAGGCTTCCCTGGCAATGTTAGAGAATTCCTTTTAATTTATTCAATCACTATCAATGCCCCTGATAATATATTGCATGTTAAATAGCATAAAACAGAATGTCCTTCGACTCACCAAGAGCAATGCCACAGTAGATCTTCTAGTATAAAGATTTTGTGTCTCGTGCACCCATCATAAAAGTGTCATATTTACTAAATGAAAATCTTAAATAAAAGTATATTAAAAAAGCCAGTAATTTCCTGCTTGCTTTTTGAATCTTGATAACCTGGTCTCTTCCCCAAGGGCAGGATTTATAAGCAGCTACCAATCTAGAAACCAGCTTCCACAACAATAGCAATTAGCCTCCAATTTACCTCAGGGTATGCATATTTAGAGCATTACCCTCAGGAGGTAGCTGAGCAGCAACTTGAAAGGGATCAGCCAAGTTAAACATAGCTCCAACTTAGCAACAAAAATCATAATGGTGCTCCAAACCTCAGATTACCTGTGAGCAACGCCACAGGGTGTCAACTAGTATCCCTCAAGTTCAATAATCAATTCTCCCTCCAAGTTGGAGATGGAAAAAAAAAATCAAACACTAAAATATTTCTGAGGAAAAAATCTTCCCGCAACAAAAAAAAGTCAATTTAATCAAGGTATTACCAGCTATTTGGTGTCAGCCTTGACTCATTGGTTGCACTCTCGTCTCTGAGGTAGATGATTACGGATTCAAGCACCACTCCAGAGACTTGAGCTCATAATCCAGGCTGATGCTTCAGCCCAGTATTGAGGGAGTACTGCACTGTTGGGAGATGCCATCTTTCGAATGAGACATTAAACCAAGGCCCTACCTGCCCTCTCAGGGGGGCATAAAATATCCTGTGGCACTATTCAAAGCTGAGTTCTCCCAATGTCCTGGCCAATATTTATCCCTCAACCAGCACCACATAAAACAGATTATCTGGTCATTTATTTCACTGCTATTTATGGGAACTTGCTGTGCGCAAATTGGCTGTGATGTTGCTCTACATTACAACAGTGACTATACTTCAAAAGTACTTCATTGGCTGTGAAGCATTATGGAACATCCTGAGGTTGTGAAACGCACTATATAATTGCAATTTCTTTTTCTTATTTGATATCTCAGAATTCAAATGAAAAAAAAATTCAAGCAGGCATTCAACAGTTCTAAAATCATGACCCAAAACTCCAGGTAACTACATTATTGACAGAGTATAACTTTGTTGAATGTACTTAGGCAGATGAATGACATAAGGAAAGTCTCCACCTAACCTTTTGAAATGAATCCTGGGTTCGAACTCTACATTTTACACTGAATTTAAGGAAGCCCAAGTGAAATTTTAACCCAAACAAATGCTACTAAAGTTTGTGAGCTATAAATTGGTGTAAGATGTTACAAGGGATACTTATTCAACATGCCAACAACCCCTCAAATTTTACAAGAATGTTTTTGCAATAATTAGCAAAGTGAGACCTAATTTCTTTTCACATATCCTCTATGGATCAAACAACAATATTAATACTGGATCGTCACACACAATGGCCTCATTATCACTAATATAACAGCGAATAACTTTTTCAGGGGTCATGGATATTATTGCAAAACACAAATGTGCAAAACTAAACCCTTGCGAATGAAATACCTTAAGCACAAAATCTCTTCCACAATCTTGATCCTGGATAAGCCTTTAACCAAGACAGCATAGGCATTGATATGGTTAAAACCCTGAAAAATTAGCTGTTCCCCTTGCTTACATACTTCATCTGTCCCAATTAATATAGTCCAATCTGAGTGGAATGTAGATATCCACAAGAGGGGAACAAAGAGCTTCAGAACAAACTGGCCAAGTTATGGCCCTCTAAACCTTATTGTTCAGGAATGAAGCCATTTTCTTAGATGTCAAGCATGAAATTTGAACAGTCGTCCTCAATACTTTTCAGTATTCGATGAAGTTTTAGCCCAGCCTCCGTCCAAGCCTACTCCCAACTCTGTTGAGCTGTTCATCAGGATATGTTATTTCTTCAAAAGAACAAACACATGGTCACAACTGAAACTTCATCTCATTTCAATACCTAGACAAGGTCTCTCAGAGATGCATGTTTTGGTCTACTGCTTGTAGATATTCACCAAGCTACTGACAAAAGCAACAAGAGTAGTAATCTTTCCAGAGTGGTAAAATTCCAATCTGAAAGATGAACAGCAGCTGAATCAGCAAACTGATCCAAATAGGACAGCAGGAAGATAATTGCTGTGCTTTCTTTAGCAAAAAGATGACCAAATCAATAATGGTTAAGAAAGCTTGACTGTGATACTCCCAACCACCTCTACTCTTTAATGGTACGACAAGTTACATTTATATAGCACTCATCCCATATAGAGAGATGTCTTAAAGTGGATAGCAAGTACATCTAACTCCTGGACTTGATCACATCCTCGAATGCGAGGGAAAACAAAAGGAGAAATCTCAAAGAAAGCTTAGATCTGTTTGTCACAATCTGCGACTTTAGGGCTCTACAAACCCCATATCTAGTCAGCAATACATAACTGTATCACTGTTTGACAAGCTACAGAGAAAATTCCCTCTTTCTCCTGCACTCCATACAGTTCAAAGCTCAAGACCAAGCTGACTAGTTGAGTATGACATGCACCAAAGCAGGAGTCTATCCTCTACAACATCAGCAAAATGCAGTGTAGCTGTCAGCCCTCATTATCAAAGCAGAGCCCCATTAGTTACTGGTACCTAAGCCAAAACATCACATTCATGCAAGGAGAGCAGTGAAGACTTACACTCTGAAATTCTTCCCTGTGGAACTTTCACCAGACGTGTAGTTGCCTGAAGCTCAGAAACACAGCATTATTAAATTTAATGGCATTAGGATATGCTGTGAGCATAATTTGGTCAATTTAAGGAATTCTGGAGTTGCAAGGTCTCATTAATACCAATAGATTATTTTCCAATACACTGTTTTTGTATATTGGCTCTACATTCAGGTGAGATATAAAATCAAGTCTGCCGGTTCAGGTAGATATTAAAGATCCCATGGCATTACTCGAAGAGGAGCAGGAAGCTGTCCTGATGTGCTGGCTAACATTTTTCCTTCAATCAACATGACCAGCTGGTTCATAGAGTCTGTCCCACCCAACATGGTATACTTCCACATACCATCACTCCCAACTCTCCCTCCAACACAGTCACATAACCTCGTGGGTGAGGCAAGAAAAGGGTGGGGGGGAACCTAGCCTAACTTAAGAAGAAACTCAGTCAAAAACCTCCCTATCCCCAAAGGTGATCAAGCAAACTCCAGGAGACCACAGTGACTGGGTGACACAGCCCCCAATGATCCACCTACCTCTATATGTTAAGATGTTTGCCATTTGCAGGATCAGCTTCCTTTTTGATGCTTTCCATGAGTCAGCACTTACTGCATGTGCCAGCAACTTATTTCAATGACTCTCTGTAAAAAGTACCACCTAGTATCTAACTTGATTCTATATTTTCGTAATTTATACTTGTGTTCCCTGGATCCCTCTAATTTATCCAGCTAAAATAGCCTAGCCACTTGGACCAAGTCTAATCCTTTCATTATTTTAAGCACTTCAATTAAATCTCCAAGAAGTCCATGCTTTTCCAAATTATAAAAATCATCTGTGTAAAAGATGACAAACTATTGAAAATCCTGTAGCCACAATTTATTGGTTCATTGATACTAGGGATGAGAACCTACATTTCTGAGGAGACTTGAGAAAATTAGACTATTCCACTACAGCAAAGGCGGCTAAAATAAGAATTAATAAAAATAATGACCTGACAGGGTTAACAGATAAAGTCTATTTCCTCTGGTTGGTGAATTAGTGACAAGGGGTCAGCAGTTTAAAATGGTCACTAAGAGAATGAGGAGAGGGGTTAGGAGATATTTCTTTATGCAGAGTTGTTAGAACTTGGAGAGCTTTGTCGGAGGGAGTAGGTGAAGCAGAGGCCATTACATCTTTAACAGAAAAGCAGGTAAACATTTGAAGCAGAGGAAGATACAAAGTTATGGGGAGACATCAAGATAGTGAGGATAGTTTTGAATTGCTGTATAAAACAGCCAGCACAGAAACAATGGGCCAAAAGGTCTCCTGTGTAGGAAACCACTAGGGTTCTATTGACTCTTACTGGCTAAAATGAACATTCTACAAGGCCTTAGTTTAGAAATTACTCGCAATGAATCTTACAAATGCCATTTTCACTCCTCCCTCCACTCCCATGCAACAAAGGAATAATACAAAGATAAATTGCCAACACATCATTAACATTTTTTTTAAACCAGCATATGGTGGCATATTGGCTGCCTTAACATAACTTACCTTTTCCTTGGAACTGATTACATTATGTGCCTATAATAATAAATTCAACATTCCAGAAGTATAGTTGGGCAGCTGTCCAGGTGGGAATTCACTATCAAATCATTTATCACAGCCCAAATGATTTGTCCCTGGTTTACAATGCTATTCTGGTGCATATATTTTGGACCTTCTAAGACTTTAGAATCTGGCAACTGGGAAAACACTCAGCACGAATCAAGAACGTGGTGCTTCAGAGTTAGTTTGGGCAAGCGTGAATATAAATTGTTTTATTTAATAGCTGCTTTTAACTTAAATGGTTGGCAAAGATTTTCTTTGTGCTTGCGAAGAACTCACTGTACAATACTATATTCTGCACTGTAAAAATTCTTATTGAAAATGCAGTTAAGAATGAGGACATTAAAAAAAAAGTTAAAGGAAATGAGTTTTCAAACTAAGTCCTGCATTTTTTTTTCACACTACGAGCATGGGAAATAACATCTCAGAAACTTTTTCTCAAGTGTGCTGCATATTTTGAGGCAGCCAGATTCCCAGATAAGTACAGATAATCAAATGCTTTAAAGAATGTAGTGGATCCAGGATTGTTAGGACCTTGAAAATGTTATGCCGAAAGGTGGCAATTGTCAATGCTATGTCATGTGGAATGCAAAGCCAAGTAAATATTCTAATTTTGCCTGATCTGTAAAAGGAACATGCTTGATCTTATTCCAAGCTTCATGATATTGGGCGGGTGACTGATGACCTGAACCTGAACGTTAGCTTGGAGCAATCTTGCCGCAGTAAGGCAAAAATAAGCTACAAAACCTCACCCCAATGTGAATACCCAGAGAAATATCCACATTTTGACTTCTTCCGAGGCCGAAGCACACACAGAATGGGCTCTAACCTATAATCAATAAAATTAAACAGCCTCCTACTTCTGAGGAGAAAAAATATAACACGGTAACTGTGCTGGGAAGAGAGAACAGTTTCAAAATCAATAAAACTGAACTCTTCCCAAAAGAAAAAAAACATTACCACAAATGCCTAGAACGAGCTGCAGAACTAACCAGTTCAACCTTCTACTCCCTTCCTCCAAATATTGGAGAAAGCTAAAAATATATAGAGAATATAGTCAATGGCTACATTCATCCTTACCCCTATATCCAATAACACAAATGTGTATGAGTGTTGTTGGATGCAGTTTCTGAACTGCATCCCTGCATTAGTGACAAGGGTTGCCATGTCTCTACAACACTGCTGTCAGGTGGAGGGACAGGATGCAGGTGGAGGGACATGAAAAAACTCCAACTATTCTCTCTGCCTGGTCTTCTTTCCTCCCCACCACCGTCAAAAAGAAAGAAAGATTACAAGTAAAGCAAGAGTTATAGTCGTAAAATAGAGTACTGTGGTGAGTTACACATGTAAGAGTTAAATTTATATAATTAAGTGCATAAAGGCAAAAAACAAGTTTCTGAGTGATGCATTTCTGAAGGGAAAAATAAATTGTTGAAATCCCCAAGTCCTCACAAAAAGTCTGAAATCAGATAAAAGTCTGAAAAATTATATCCCGAGCGAAAGAATGCTAAACTTTGTGTATCTGCAAAAGCCATTTGAGCTCCCATGCGGTAGTTCAATGTTTTTGGACATATTATTTTCAGCCTGCTTACAATACTTTCAATAGAAATCAAGGATTGATAATAGCAAGTCATTTAAGCTCATTACCAATCCAGCATATATTTTTAAAGTAAGGTGACAATTTACCAAAAATAAATTGCCACAAATGCCTAAAGCAAGTTGCAGAACCTAACCAGTTCTAAAGTCTACCCCTCCTCCAAAAACATAGTCAACATGCTTAGACAGTTCTCGATGTAACCACTTTCAAGAAATCCAGCAATTGTTTGATTTTCCCCCTGGCCATCATCATTTGAGTATTTTACCCTTTGCAACCAGATACACGTTTTCTTTTATTTGTACATCTAAATGGTACTTTTTGCACTGGTCTGCCAATGAATTTGGAGTTTTAAAAAAATTCCTTCGGTTATAATCTTGTCAGTACAATGGGAAATCTTGCATCTCAAATACAAACTGGTTTTCAATTGCTGTAGTGTATACTTTCCACTCAAGATTTTTGTACTTTTCAGATCACTTCATAAAGTAGAAACAGTCAGACTCCAGCAACACAAACGCATTGGAAAGCTTTTGTGGTCACTGCTATAAACATGTATTATGTTAAATATTATCTGTACAGAGCATTCAAGCCATGTTCTTTTAATAAGTGTTCTATTTTGACAAATATACACAGTTGCTGCACAGATCTACCCACTTGTTGAAGACGAGGAAGCCTTCAGAGTCTGGAAACTTTTTCACTATCGTTTTCAAATTTGAACTGGTAGCATTGTAGTCCAATTTAAAATACAGACACTTTCTTTAGTTGATCAGTTAAGATGAAGAGTTATTCAAAATGTGCTCCATCCAAAATTCTGCTCAATTAAAAAGGCACAAATTTATCAATCTACCTTCTAATGGGTTGGTGAAAAAAGAATAATCTGAAAGTTCTCAGGGTGGAGACAAAGACAGAGAGAGACAGAAATTTTTCCTATTAAATCCAGCTTGGAGAATACCACAAAATGTTTATAAATTGGGTCACAATGGAATTCTCATTGTAACCTCATTCTCTTCAATACTGCACACAAGCGTCAGATAATTATTTTCTGAGATTTTCATTGCATGTCTTTCAAAATTCCTAAAACCAAATTAATGTCATTCACATTCCAAATAAATAAAAAATGTATGTGCCCACTTGAAAAAAATAAAACCACTTCTTTCTGATATATTTGCAAGTGTTGCTTGGATTTGATGGCTTATACAAGAAAACAAAACTATTTGCACTTTATTATGCAACTGCCTGACCCATTTAAAATCTTCAATATTTTGTTCTGCATCTAAGGAACACGACAAGGTCGGGAAAAAATTTAAATTGAGAAACCAAGTTAAGGTGCAAAGCCCATGGTGCAAGGCACCACCAAGTTGAAAAGACCAGATAAATCAGGAAACAGTGATCAGTGGAAAGTTCAAAGAAGCACTGGCCATAGTGGTAACAATAAAATAGAAGGGAACAGAGAAAACATTGCAAGGGATGTGGAGGGAAAAAAAAAAGAGAAAAGAAAAGGAGAGAGAAAGCATTGTGGGAAGGGGAGACAAGGTTAAGAGTAGAGAAAGAAAGGTTTGGGGAAGAGAGATAAACAGAGAAAAAAGTGTGAGCGAGGGGGCGTGAGGATTGCAGAAGAGTGATAAGAGCAAGAAATACAGGGGAGGGGAGAAGAGAATTAAAGGTAGCGAGAGAACATGCGAGTAAGTGGAGCTAAAAAGAAGTCACTGAAATAACAGAAAATGCACAGCAGGTCAATCAGCATCTGAAAGCGAAAGACAGGTTAATGTTTTCTGTGCAACCTTCATCTGAATGTAGTTTCGCAGATTTTTAAAGTTAATGGGTAGGGGAAAAGAGCAGGGGAATGGGATTAGAATATATAGCTCCCATGTGGGGTTAGCACAGGCACAATGGATCAAATAACCTTTGTGGTGAAGTTATTTGATCAGGTGCCTCGATTCTACTATTTGAGCTTAATGCAAATAAATTAAATCACCCAACAAATAAATAAATCACCCTTCAGTTACTAGTACTTAAAGCTTTATGCATGCAGCTGAAACAGTCAAATGCACTTTTGCCTGTGATGGATTTGACAGCTAGAAACAGTAGATGTGGGAGTTAAAGTATGTACTTACTGGAGTGTTGCCACACTCTGAAAATACTGATAAATGTACACAACTCAAATGATAGAATAAATGTTGACATTCTTCATGCTCAATTTTTAATGCACAACAGAATCATCCAGCTGTTCCTAGTTTTTTTTAAAAAAAAACGTTGCCCACCAAGTGCAGCTCTGTTTGCTGTTGTCCAAATGCTGGTTAAATTTTTTACATTAGCAAAGAGGCGATAGAAAAGTCAGCTCTTTGCCAACACCAATACGTTTACTCTGCAGCTGGTGCAAAGCTAAAGCAGTACAAGACTGCCTCCTTGAGATAGGTCTTATACTTGGCAACTTCATAGTTATACTTCAGATTTTGAATCCATGCAATAAGACACAAAAATCATTTTGTACTATTGAAATGTAACTCAGCCATCAGAGTCTGAAATGAACCATTTCCACTTTTTAACAGCAGATCTAATTCTAGCAGTTAAAATGTTCAACAATACGATAAATTACGCTGAAGCAAACTCAACTGTTAACAGTTCTAGAACCTTTCTTGGCACACTGAGATTGTATCAAAAGGAAACTTCACACGGATACAACTTCTATAAAAGGCCTTTACTATTTTCATTTTCCTTAAAAGATCTTGATCATTGCTTCAAATCTTAACATTGTTTCACCTTCCTCTGATTTTAATCGGTTGCCAAAGAATTTAGAATATTCAGAACTAAATTTACATACTTTCACAATTGCAAATAATTCTCCTGCATTGCCAGCCCTGGGACATTGGAAGCATATATTTTTGTACATCAATAAAATTCTCTCTTCCTTTCTGGTCTTCTCATGCCACACACTATCCCTGATCAGCACAAGCAGATAACCTATTCCCAACCTTCTGCCAATGTGGTTTTTAATCAGTCTCTTGACGATGCACAAGAGTAACCAGGGTAACTCCTTTCTCTCCCCTGACCCCACTCTCTCTTCCAAGAGCACTTTGGTATCTGCATGGCACTTGCCCGATTGCAGTATGGCTGAGGTCAGGAACTCAGCATATAATAAATCAGAGAAGCAAACTCACATTCTATTACTCCATGACAGTGTGCTGGCATATCAACTCAGTTTACCATGCTGCCTGTGCTTTCGTTTGATCATTTCCCTGCCTTCTGGGTAACTTTTCCCCCTTAGGACTTCATCGCCGCACATTGTTTTCGGAGTTGTAAAAAAGTCTGGACAAAAGCAGGCCAGGCAGCATGCAGGTTTTTGTGCTGGGAAACCACTCCATGGGTTTCCATGCACTTCCATCAAAAAAATACTTTTAGTCCAAGCAGTTTCCCCACCAATTACAGCCAGTACATCAAGGAGAAGCAGCAATCAGAAGTAAGGAATTTCCCTTACAGGGCAGGAGAACAAATTGCTCATGTACACTTCCTAGTAGTCAGTTTCAGTGCACCACTTGCACAAGCCTGTATTAGATCACCTGATCTCTGGCAAAACCTAAAATGTAACAAGAAAAAAGTAATTGTATCCTGGCAACACAACTCTTGGACCAAATTTAAGCCATTTTAAATATCAGTACAGTGCATTATAAATATAGGTTTTATATTATTTGATGCAGCTAAAATGGCTCCCAAGCTCTCTTGTTGTGACTGACAAGAGACAACTAAAAATCTATCCAAATCAGCTCAACATTTATGAGTTCACTGAAGTAAAATTAGTTTTCTTCAGCTAAGCTTGAGAAGAGGCAGTAGTTAACCCCACTATTTATGCCACTCCTTGCAATGAATTAAGTCTAGATGATGTTATTTTAAGTTTAAACACATTCCAGTAAAACAATATGAAAATAAATTTTAGCAGTTGTTTAAAGGTTGTCTGAGTTACTCAGATTTTCAGGGACTATCAAACAACCAGAATAATATTTATTCCTTCTTTTTCTGACTTGCCAGAATTTGATCTGCACCAGAGTACACCAAGCTGCTCACTTGATAGTATCTAAGTGGCCTTTTTATCAATGTATTGTCCTGAAGATGGAAGAAACAAATTTGAGATTAATGTCTACACAGAGGGTGATCAACAGCTGAGACAGGTTGCCAGGATGCTAGAATCATTTAAGAAATAGCTAGATGCTGTAAATGATGAGATAGCAAGATTGATATTCTGCAAAGATTAAATCAAAATAGGTTAAAGAGCTTTATTGCTCTGAAAGTATATTATCTATGTTTGAGAACACAAGAAATAGGAGCAGGAGTAGGCCATACAGCCCCTTGAGCCTCCTCTGCCATTCAATAAGCTCATGGCTGATCTTTGACCTCAACTCCACTTTCCTGCCCTATCCCTATATCAATTGATTCCCTTAATGTCCAAATATCCATCGATCTCAGTCTTGAATATACTCAATGACTGAGGATCCACAGCCCTCTGGGGTAGAGAATTCCAGAGATTCACAACCCTCAGAGTGAAGAATTTTTTCCTCATCTTGGTCCTAAATGGCCATCCTCTTATCTTGAGGCTAATACATCTCCAAGTGCACAACTCCCAAGTGGTCAAATTATCCTGAACTTTGAATCTTCAATATCTTGGTGTGGAGCTCTCAAATCTACAGCTAAAGATGATCACAAATCAGGCTGCCCTGAACAACAGATTGCGCAACTACGTCTATCGTAATGATTCCAGCATCCTACTATGGAACAGCAGTAGGCCTTTCAACCCCTCAAGCTTGTTCCATCATTCAGTTAGATCAGGACTGACCTGTATTCCAACTTCATTTACTCACCTTTGTTCCAAGTTCCTTGAAACCCTTACCTAACAAAAATCTATCAATCTCAGTCTTGAAAATTTCAATTAACCCATCATCCGCAGCCCTTGGGGGGGGCGGGGGGGGGGGGGGATTTCCACTACCTTCCATAATTTCACTCCTAAATGGCCTAACTCTAACTTTATTATGTCCTCTTCGTTCTTGATTCCCCCACCAGAGAAAAGAGTTTCTCCATATCCACCCAATTGAATCCCTTTATCATTTCAAACACCTTGCATAGATCACTCCTCAAACTTCTGAACTCAAGGGAATACAATCCAAGTTTATGCAACCTATCCTCATAATTTAACCTTTTAATCTTTGGTATCATACTGGTGAATCTGCACCGTACCTCTTCCAAGACCAATATATTTTTCCTGAGGTTCGGTGCCCAAAACTGAACGCAGTACTCCAGATGGGATCTGACCAAGGCTCAGAACAACTGAAGCATCACTTCCTCACTTTTGAATTCCAACCCCCATCAGATAAAGGCCAACACTCCATTAGCCTTTTTGATTACTTTTGTATTTGCGCATTAGCTTTTAGTAATGTATGTATATGGCACCTAAAGCCCTTTTGCTCCTCCATAGCTCATAGCCTCTTATCATTAAGAAAATATTTCTCAGATCCAAAAAGTGGATGACCTCACAGTTTCCCACAATGAATTCCATCTGCCATAGTTTTGCCCACTCACTTAGCCCATGTCCCTTTGTAACTTCCTACTCCCATCCATACAACGTACTGTCATCTGCAAACTTGGATATAGAACTCTCGATTGTTTCCTCCAAGTAAGTAAATATTTTACCCTTTATCCCTATTCTCTGTCTCCTACCTCCCAACCAATTACTGAACCATGTCACAAGGTTATCTCCAATTCTGTGCACCATAATTTTTGCTAATAATCTCTTGTGTGGAACTTTATCAAATGCCTTCTGCAAATCCATATAGACAACATCTATAGACATTCCCCCATCCACCATGCTAGTGACCTCCTCAAAAATTTCAACTAGTTTAGTGAGACATGACCTACCGTTTACAAATCCAGGCTGATGCTCTTTGATCAGCTGATACTTGTCCAAGAGCTCAGTCACTCTGCCTCTGATAAGATTCCAATAACATTCCCACAATGGATGTTAAAGTAACCGGTCTGTAGTTACCTGGTTTCTCCCTCCCTCCCTCCTTGAATAATGGAGTGACATTTGAAACTTTCCAATCCAAAAAGGTACAATTCCTGAATCTAGAAGGCTTTGGGAAATTATGACTAATGCACCTGCAGTTTCCTCACCTATTTCTTTTATTACCCTACGGTGGAAACCATCAGGTCATGGAGATTTGTCTGTCTTAGCTCCTATTATTTTCTCCATTATCATTTTTTTTTCCTTAACTTATTTTTAGGTTCTGTGGTACCACTAGTATTTTGTCCTCATTCCCCATTAAGAATCAATAAGTTAAAGTTTTCGTGTAATAAATACCTATTAGTTAAATATTAGGACAGTTCCTTAGTGACTTGGGAATATTTGTCATGACATATTTGTTTTATAGACGCAGGGGGGAGCAAAGACACTGAATTTTGAAAATAAGGACAACTGCAAAAAAAAGGACACGTGATGCAAGTCCCTTAGGTGTCTCTAATTTATCGGTTTCACTGTACTGGGTAATGTCCTGGCCATTAGACGGGATGTGATTGTCCTGGGCCGCTTTCGCGCCAACAAAATGGAGTTTATATGAGGCTGCCACTCAGAAGACAACACTAGATACCTATTGAATGTAGTAAACCACTGCAATGTAACCAGTCCTAGTACTCTCTCTACACAAAAAATGCATTAAATTGGGTAGAATGAGAGTTCCTGTTAACTATACTTGAACGAATGGCCTTTGGCATCATGTTCAGGAAGTAAATCAAAATCCTGCAATGGAACTCCACATGCTGGGGTTATTCTCCTTAGAACAGAGGAGGTTACGGTGAGATTGGATAGAGATGTTCAATATCATGAAGGGTTTTAATAGAGTAAATAAGGAGTAACTGTTTCTCGAGGCAGAAGAGTCAGAAGAGCCAGAGGCGACATGAGGAAACATTTTTTTACGCAGCAAGTTGTAATGATCTGGAATGCACTGCCTGAAGGGGTGGTGGAAGATGATTCAATAGGAACTTTCAAAAGGGAATTGGATAAACACTTGAAGGGAAAAAATTTACAGGGCTATGGGGAAAGAGCAGAGGAATGGGACGAATTGGATAGCTCTTTCAAAGAGCCGGCACAGGCATGATGGGCCGAATGGCCTCCTCCTGTGCTGTACCTACAATGTTACTGTGATACTAACTACAGGAAACCCAACCTTTATAAGGTAAATGCAATAACATTTGCAAACTGCAGGGCAAGTGTCATGTGATCAAGCCTCCAGGAATACATCCAACCAGAGTAGGCAACCCTACATTACACTGATACTTAAGTTGATGAGCCAAGTTACTGCTGCAGACAATTTAATGTTAGTGCCACATTTCAGATCTAAATGTATGAGAACAGGAGGACTTGGTTTAGATGGACTGGGGGAGAATGCTATGTAGTTGTAACTGCAGTAGATGACCAATGCAGAGTCTCTTAGAGCCATCCTCAAGGACAAGGCGGCTACGGATGTCTCTCAGATTAAGAGGGTGAATTGTAAAATGAAACCAAAATGGCTTAACAATGATATCTGAAAGAAATTTAAATCAAAACAGAACTATTTTACCAAATAGGATATATACAAAGTCAGCTGAGGGTAACAAAATCAGTTATCAAATTAGTCAAAAGAGCAAATGAAAAAATGTTGTGGATAAGCATTGTAGTGATAGCAAGACTTTTAAGTTACTTTAGTAGTCAGAGTGTAATCGAGGATGTCATCGTGCCTTTGAGATCCTCCAGCGCATATTTGGGTAGAGTTACAAGATATGGCTGAGGTGCTGAATGGGTACTTTGCATTGGTGTCACCACTGAAGATGATGCTGAGGTGCCCGAGCTGAGCGATACATGTAATGCTAAAATTGTATCCATGGAAGTCAATACAAAATTAGTCCTGGTTAGGATTGGGGCTCAAGGCACAATGGGTGCTGGTATTCCCCCAGTGTACCAAAAGAAATGGGGCCCATGTTATGCCAGTTGCTGACCCACATATTTAGCAGTTTATCAAAGTCTGGAATTGTTCCCATGAACGAGAGAGAAGCCTATGTAAGATTGCTTATATTTTAGAGTGGCAAGTCACAACCTGGGAATCATAGCTTGATGTCAATTATGGCAAAGTTACTAGATGGAATTATTAGTTATATGCTGTACAATCATTGGAGAGATAAATGGTTATTCAGGAATCCCAATACACCTTTTGGAAATAGAGGTCCAGTGTCTCCAACTTGGTAGAATTTTTTTCTGAAGCGATCACTAAGTTGGTGGATGACGGTAGCCTAGTTATAGTGTGCATCTTGATTTTCAATGAAATGCTGCTTAGAAGGCTGTTAAGATTGTGTCCTATGGGATGGCAGTCAAATTTCAAGCTAGAATGTGAATTGATTGCATTTGTGCAGGCAGAGGATGGTTATTAACAGCAGCAGTTCTCTGGGGGGTGCCTGCAGGGATCCGTATTAGGACTTGATGAAAGACCATCGATCTGAAACGTTAACTCTGTTTCTCTCTACACAGATGCTGCCTGACCTGCTGAGTGTTTCCAGCATTTTCTGTTTCTTATTTCCATATTAGGACTGTTGCCCTTCACCTGCCGAGCTTCACGGTATAATCATCTAAGTCCGTATTTACACACTTTCCAGCGAGGGCCACTTGATAGTAATCAGGATTTGATTACTTTTCTTTCTTTTTCTTCCCACCCACCACTCACCGCCCCCCCCTCCCACCCCCTCCACACCCAGCAATACTCAGGGCAATAGCACCCCCGCTGAGATTAACAAGTTTAGCACAGAGTAGGAATTAATACAACTTGCATTTAAATAGCGCTTTTAATATAGAAAAAAGTTCCAGACTGCTCCTCAGAGGCTTATAGAAAAATAAAGGATGCCAAGCAAAAGGAGATATTAGGAGGGTGACCAAAATCTTGGCCAAATATGTGAGTTTTAAGGAGGGTGTTAAAGGATGAGGAGTAGAGGTTAAGGGGTATAGGGAAGGAATTCCAGAAAGTAGGGCCTAGGTTGGTAATAGCACAGCTGCCAATGGTGGGTGAAGTAAAAAGGGGGGGGGGGGGGGGGGGGGAGCGTGGCACAAGAAGCCAGAATCAGGAGCAGAGAATTTGGGAAGCATTGTAGTACTGAAGAAGGTTACAGATAGTGAAGGGTAAGGCCATAGAAGGAATTAACACCGAATGAGAATTTTAAACAAGGCGGTGAAGAACCGGGAACACACGTACATCAGTGAGGACAGGGGTGTTGGTTAGAATAAGGGCAGCAGAATTTTGGTTGGGCTTAAGATTACAGAAAGTAAAGAATGAGAGGCTGGATAGGGCAATTTTAGAATAGTTGAGGTTGTAAGTGACAAAGGTGTGAACCAGAGTTTCAGCAGTAGATAGGCTGAGGCAGGGGCAGAATTGGGTGATATTGCTAAGGTGGAAGTCTCTCTGAGGGAGACAACATAGAGTCAGAAACTTAGCTCAGGGTCAAAAAGAATACCAAGGTTGCAAACAGTCTCACTCAGTCTGACAGCACTGAAACAGTGGAGGGATCAAGAGAGTTAGAGCTAGGTGTCATTGGCATAAATGTCGAAGCTGACCCTTTGGCGACAGCTGATATCACCAAGGACAACTTGAGGATGAGAAAGAGGAGGGGCCAAGGATGGATACTTGGGGTCTCCCAAGGTGACCGTTCAGGGGTGGGAAATGAAGCCATTGGTAGATATGCTGTTGCTCCAATCAGATAGGTAAAAGTGGAACCAAGTGAGCGCAGTTCCATTGAGCTGGACAACAGAGTAGTGTTCAAGAAGGATGATATGGTCTACTGTGTCTAAGGCTGCAGGGAAGTTGAGAAGGGATAATTCAGCACGTTCCCAGTGGAATTATGTTTGTGACTTTGGTTCGGTACTGCGGGAAGAGTACAAACCTAATTGGAGGGAGTCCAACAAGGAGTTGAAGGCGAGGTGGGAAGGGATGTACGGAGGTGACAACACGCTGAAGAACTTGGAAGGGGAGATGCAGATGGGTGATATTTGGCAAGTACAGAGGGGTCAAGGTGGGTTTTTTTCTTTGAGGAGGAGGGTGGTAATTATAGTGATTTTGAAAGGGAGGGGCACAGTGCCTGAGGAGAGGGCACCATTTATATTGTCAGCTAGCTTCTGGGTTAGGAAAGAAAGTTTTATTATGCAATGCAAACTACATTTTGGAGAGCATACAGGACAAAACCAAAATTTACCAAAACAGGACCACCATCTTTTCTAGGTAATTTAGATCTAAATTATAGACTGCAGTTCTCCATATGATACTCTAACCTTAAAATTTATATTGGTACTTCCACTTCACAAAAAGTAGAGATGCAGTTCTATTGTTTAAATCTATTATAGATGACTGAATAAAAAACAACTTTTAAAAAGTTAGGTTCAATATCATCATCACAACTGATTGGTGAAAAGACAAAAGAATTCAAATGCAAATTTCCAATTTACAACAATGGCAGGTGTTCAAGGTCTATTCTGGAAAGAGGTTGAATTTCAATTCGTCACAGAACCATAACCATAATTCTTGTCATCGGACCTAATAACATGTTCTACTAAAATATAGCTTGAACAAAGAGCAACAACTCCTGACAAATGGACAGAAATCAGTATACTGGAAAGGAGATAACTTGCTGAGTTATCAGAAACACCTATAAACCGAAATTCCTGCAAAAATTCTAGCGGATTTTTCTTGACACTGGTTTTTCTTGACACTGTGTTCTTGGCATATAAATAACTCAGCTATATGTTTTGCTTACTGGACCTCATATTGAGGTTGTGTTACATCAAGAAGCTACAGCCAGGGTTATACACTTTTGTTAACCCCCTTGGATTTGAGGTGGGGATAAAATGAAAACTCAATGCTGAAACGGAAAGATTTTTTGGTGCGGTGGGTAGGGGAAGCACACATTATTAAGGTCTACTGTATAAATACAATGAGGCACTGAAGACATACTTCATACGGCAGAATTTCCCATTCCTTTGGGAGAATCACAAAGCAAAAGAAACAAAATCCCCCAACTCCTTACTAAACAGAGGGAACCTCTTCTACAGCACAAGTACATAGATATTACATCTCCCAGAAGTAGATCTTCTGGTGATCTGAATGTAAGGATTAACTCAAAAGAGTGATCGCCCTGAATGCGACAAACTCATCAACCAGCTACTTGGATCTCCTGTACCACAGGAAATTGGGAATGGCATCATTGTTGGGTAAGTGGCTTGAAATCACCAGCAATGGGAAGCCTCTTCTTCGTGGTTCCTCACAAGGTACCCAAAACCATAGCTGGTATAGTGTCTTATATTAAAAATATTAAAGTGTCAAAAAAAAATCCTGCCAAAACGTATGGAAAGGGAGGCTCTACTGATTGAGACTTTGACTGTCTTTTGAAGCTATGGCTTTGAGAGGCTGCTGGTGTTTTCTGTAAAGCTCCACTATCTCTTTAACTTGCTCACTGTAGTTACCTTAGTAACATAGTCTAGATTTCTACAAGGATATCTGGGACTCTCAGCCAAGCAACTAAATAATTTAGAATGACAGCGGACCATGCACCCAGGACATTCACTCCAGATACTGAAGAGTGCTATCCCAGACCAGAAGGGTGAGGGAGGGGAAAGGAAGGAGGACATTCCACACACTCTGGTTAATTAATAGGCTATGCCTCCCAAGACATCCTCAACGGTTGCCTATGTAGTCAAGGAAATGGGAAGTCTTGCAAAAGCCACCATGCAGGTAATGCAAGATCTGAAGAACCTATTGTAGGATTTTCTTTTGATAGAGGTCTTCAGAGTGAATACCAGTAGAGGAGTAAAGCCTTCAAAAGTTTTTGAAAGGATCCTTCTGGGATTGGGCAAGAGTACCGTTAGGTCAGTTTCTTCTTCCACACAGGAATTTGATCCACAGTGCTCTGAATTTGGTGAGTGCACCTCAGGCAGCTGTCCAAAATTATTTTGTTCCCACTATTTCACACCTTGGAAAGGGACCAGCTGTAAAACGTACCCTATTGACACCTTATCACAAGAAACAGTAAAGAAATACCTGACATTATGGACTCCAGCACAGTGTTGCCCGATACATTAGCTACATCTGGCTGAATGGGAATCCAGATGTGGTAATTGCATTTTTCATCAGGAAATAAAAAAGGATATGGTCATTGGGCATTTGATCTCAATAATCCTATTCGCATGGTGTATGCACTTTAAAGTTTTTATGCGTTTCTTGGTAAAATGCTAAGACTAAAAGCAGAGTGTTCAAGTGATTTTGATTATTGTGTGAGCTTTACTTCCTTAGTTACTGCTTTTTGGGCATCTGGTAAATTGGGTGAAAACGCCAGACTTCAACACCATGGAAACATTAGCAACATTGTATGGAGAAGAAAGCTATCGCTGTGGTCAGCTCGACCAATCAGAATAACTGCTCCAGGCCAGCAGAAGAAAGCATCCCAATCAATATCAACAGTGAGGGGAAATGGGACTAAGTGGATAACTCAGCTAGTGAAGGTGCAATGGACCAAATGACCCCATTCAGCGCTGCAAAATTCTACAATTCTGTAAAATCAATTTCAATACCTCCAAATTAATTTGTTTTTAAGCATTCCTAAAAACAAAGTTTCAATTAGAATATTTATTACAACACAAAAATAGCATGAATTTGTAACACAGTAAACAGTTACAAGTAAGCTAAGACACCTTAATAGGCCTCTCTGCTTAAAATAGATAACACAAAAAAACAACTGAATCAAGACTTGGAACCAAAAACATCTGTTAATAATAGGCATAATGAGTTTGAATATTTGCACATAAACAATTGTCGGCAAAAAGCACTGACCATATGACCCGGAATAGAACACTAATGTAATAATTTGACTGGCGAAGGATGTTGCTGTGTAGGAGGTGAGGCTGAGTTCAACATAGTTTTGGCAAGAGATTCAACCACAAGCATTGTGCTGCAGAAACTGCACATTCCAAGGCATCGAGCAATCTTTAAAAAGAATAACTTCATTTAATTTCCCTTAGTCGGGCTTGAGTGAAGATAATTCTGCACATAATTTAATCTTATAAATCTAGAGAATTACATTTAATAGATTGTCGGTAGTCCCACTGCATTCCAATTCAAGCAAAATATTTCTCAATTTGACAAATTTAATCTTCATTGTCAGACAGTACTTTTTCATCTCCTGATGCTAAAGGTCAAATCAAAGGTTTTGCCTCTCGAGAAGGGTATTACAAATAGGAATATAAACGTTAAAATCATTTGACTAGAGGATCACATCTCATGCTGAAAAAAATGATCCAATTAGAATGTAAACTACCCTGAATAGTTGATAGTTAGTAAATACATACAACTAGAGCATGGAAAGAGATACCTTCTTACATGAGAAAAGTGGAGTACATGTTCACCATTCTGTTCCTAGCTCTGGTGCCAATTATCTATTTCTAGCAGTGGCTGGTATGTTCTTCACCTATCACCAGTGTAAATAACAGTGACAACATGAGTTTAATTGCTGCTCATTTGTACTAATGTAAAATATTTGTATGCATTGGGATTTTTAATTAATGATATATTTTATGATCTGAACTCGTCACCTCTCAAGTCAAAATATAAAACAAAACATTACAATACACCAATATCCTTTATTTCAATTGAACACAAACATACTTTGCAATATTAATAAAACTTACAATCTTACACATCAAAACTATTTAAGCATCCATATGTAACTTGCTCTGACAAATACTTGAAGCTTGGGCATTTTTCATAGGTGTGTAGGTTTTACACAAAGTAAATGCGTTTCACCAATACTCTCAAGCAGCTTTAAGTCTCACCAATAGCACTGATATTTTAAAAAATCAACTGTTACAAAGTGTGATCAACTCTAAACTTGATTTTGTGTACCGACTTCTGTTGTATCTTGAGAATATTTTAATTTCAATAATGAAATGAGGAGATATAAACTGAGAGTTGAATGGGAGGACAAACTGAGTACAACACCAAATGAGCTGAATCAATTCATAAAATTGAAATTCAAAGGGAGTATTAAATGTAACGTAGAACCTTCCAACCTCTACAATATTTGTGCACAACTGCTTGCACTTACCAAGTATCACCAGCACAGCAAAACATCACAAGGGGATTCACAAGGAAAGGAAATAAACAGAAGTAAAGAGAACACTCGGGGCAGGTAGCCAAAAGCATGCTTCAAGAAATAGGTTTGAGGAGGTTTATGAAGTTGGGGAGATGTCATGAATCAGGAAAAGAATTCCAGTATGCAGGGACAGCATCGCTGAAGGGTATGCCACTGATATTGGACTGGAAGTAGGGGCGGGGGCGGGGGGGGGGGGCGGTGGGAAGAGAGGGAAATGAACAGTGCAGAGGATACAAGCTGGGATGCGGACAAGATAAAATTAGAGTTTAAGTTCTTTGCCAAACAGAGAATTTCTATCTCTATTTCAAATAGTATTTTTTAGTTAAGAGGATACATACATATATTTTGTGAAGTCACTGCATAGTTTTGTCACACAGTTGAATAAAGTGGCACATTTAGGATGGTCAGTATGGCTGTGCACACATTGGGAACTATGAATTGTTTTGCAATATACTGTCAAGTCCATGGAGATTAGATGAGGCCAAAAGCATCAAGGGCCCCGTTTACCTGCTTTTGTGGCGTGCTGGGAAGGATCATTTGTATGTGGTTCCATTGTGGTCTTGGGAGGAGTTGGAGTTGAGTGGACTGCCTGGAAAGGGCTCGAGTTCCACATGGACTCCATACATTACCTGCTCCAGTTGGTATATATCCCACAGACATTTCACCCACACATTTGTTGGGGTAAGGGTTGTATTTCGCCACATTGGAGAAATGCATCTTCCTGCAACAAGGAGCGTCACACACTAGCTTGCACATTAAGGAGGGGCTTGCTGTCCAGTAGGTTCAGCCAGCACAAGCTTACGTCTGTAGACATTGTGAAGCAAATTATGCTCCCTGAAGCTTCTCAGACGGCTTCCCAGAACAGCTGAATGTAGGGGCATGGCCAGAATACACGTAGCAATGTGCCCTCCAGCAGTCACCCCAGAGAGGGGTGGAATCTGTGGAATACAGCATGCTGAGTGTATTATCTTGAACAGGCCCTCGTGCATTCTGCTTCGGATGGTAGTTAGGTGGCTCTCCTTCCATACTTCCCTCCATTCCTTCTCTGCTTACTGTTCCCTAATCCTTTTTAAGCTTTCTGTATTGTCATTTGACTGGCATGCAAACATGATGCAGGAGATGGAAATTTGTTTGCAGGCATTTGTTGGGCATTGAATGATTCAATTCCAGGGGGTTGGCTTGCAATTGGAGTTTTTGGAATGGGGCCAGGCCCTAGAGGACGGGTTTAATCTGGAGGTAACGGAATAAGTCATGTGGGTATGGTGGAATTTGTCTGCTAATTACTGGAAGGGCATAATCTGGCCTATGTCAAGGAATTGGCCAAGCCTAATGATGTCTCTCATGCCAGGTTCAGAATCCACCTGTGATGAATGGATCTGGAAGTACTTTATTGCTCCATAACAGAGTTGATAGGCCCTTAGGGATTTCAAAAGCGACATAGATCTCTTCCTAGGCTAATAGCGTTATTGCCATTATGGGGTATTTCTGGTCCTCTATTAGCCTATTTCAGAATTCTATGAAGGGCATGATTGTGAGTGCATCCCAAATTCCAAGCCAGGATTCCCAGAGATTGTGACAGTTAAATCTTTCGTTATGTTTAGGAAGCAAAGATGCATTTGTTGTTTCTCACCTGCCCATAGGAATTTGGAGATGCACCTGGCAAAGTTTCTGAAATGTTGAGATGGGACTGTGATTGGTAACATCTGACACAGATAGAGGAGACAATGGAGCACACTCATTTGCTCTCCCCAAGAGTGATATGGGCAGGTTGTTCCACCTGTCTATGTCCATTTGTATGCTGACCAGCACGGGGGAGAAAAATACATTTATTATGTATAGATTGACTTTACAGTAACCCCTAATTATTTGAAATAAAAACAGAAAATGCTGGAAATACTCAACCGGTCAGGTAGCATCTGTGCAGAGAGAAACAGAGTTAACGTTTTGACGACCTTTTGTCAGAAGCCTGACTCAAATCACGCAAAGGAAAACAATCATGGATCTGGATCCTGTGCAAGGGACATGCAATCTTTTTGAGTAGTTAAGCTTGTATCTTGAGAGTTGGCTGAATTGCTTGGTCTTCGGGAAGATTTTAGGGGATACTGTGTTGGGATTAGTTAGATTCAGTAAGATTTCATAAGCATACAGCAATATTTTATATTTGATTCCTCCAGTCACAACTCAGTGAATGTCTGTGCTCAGTCTAATGCTTTCCAACAGGGGCTCGATGATTATAGCAAAGAAGATACACAAGGTATCACAATTGTGTGGGACAGGCTGGATGGACCAAAGGGTCTTTTCCTGTCAGTCATTATTCGTATGTGCCCCTTTGGAATAGAAATATGGGGAACTGAGACCATTGGTGCACCCAGCAGATCATAGTATCATTCATATTATCATAGTAGGTACACCACCATTCAGCCCATCATGCCTGTGCCAGCTCTATGAAAGAGCTATCCAATTAGTCCCATTCGCCTGCTCTTTCCCCATAACCCTATAAATGTTTTCCCTTCAGGTATTTATCCAATTCCCTTTTGAACGTTACTGTCGAATCTTCTTCCACCACCCCTTCAGGCAGTGCATTCCAGATCATTACAACTCGCTGCGTAAAAAATGTTGCCTTATGTCGCCTCTGGCTCTTTTGCCGATCACCTTAAATCTGTGTCCTCTGGTTACCGACCCTTCTGCCACTAGAAACAGTTTCTCCTTATTTACTCTCTTAAAACCCTTCATGATATTGAACACCACTATCCAATCTTCTCTGTTCTAAAGGAGAATAACCCCAGCATGTGGAGTTCCACTGCAGGATTTTGAATTACTTCCTGAACATGACGCCAAAGGCCATTCATTCAAGTACAGTTAACAGGAACTCCCACTCTACCCAAGTTAATGCATTCTTTGTGTCGAGAGTGTACTAGGACGGACGTGCTGGTTACATTGCAGTGGTTTACTACATTCAATAGGTGTCTAGTGTTGTCTTCTGAGTGGCAGCCTCATATAAACTCCATTTGTCAGCGCAAAGGCGGCCCAGGGCAATCGCATCCAGTCTAATGGCCAGGACATTACCCAGAACAGTGAAACCTATAAAGGGACTTGCATCATGTGTCCTTTTTTTTTCAGGTGTCCTTATTTTCAAAATGGACATTGTATATACTGTAAAAATTGTCCCAATAATCTTGAAGAACCAGCTGAAATTATGATCAGCATCAAATCAGCTACAACAATGCTAAGAACTTATGTTTGGAAGCAGATATAACAAAATTGATGTTGCAAGTACAGTACCTGCACAGTGGAACCTGTTCCTAACAACACTCCCAGAAGACAGACAACCGTACCGCAAGCGGTCGGGTGCATGCACATCTTCTGGGTCGAGTGGGGTCGGGTGTGTGAGCATCCTCTGGAGTGCGTTGTCAACAAGGTTACTTTTGGAAGCAGAGACGTGGCTGCACAGGTGATTCAAACCCCGATACCGGCATGAACAAAAAGGAATCCAGTAACAATCCATGAGTCATCATGATCTTTAGACTCAGATACAGAATGTACTTTGAACATTTTGAAGTGTGACATCAAGCTGCGTCCTATGTTTCACGTTGTAAAACGGCTTGGTGCATTGAAGGCTGTCTGTGGTTCATAATTTACAAGTGTCCGTGGTTTCAGAGTGCCGTTTGTATACTTTACAATGTATGTTATTTTGGTCTCTCAATAAGTGTCCGGTTTTTGCAGGTGTCCATTTATACAGGTTTCAATGTACTTTATAGTCACTGTTGACTGCGGATATGGGTCCATAAGATGAGCAGAGGGTGGCGTCATGGTTCTTCTTGTTTATTGTAATTGTGGCTGTCTTGAAAGTCTGTGGGAAGACACCTGTTTCTTCATGAATAACATACCCTCCCCAAAATAAAGAACACAAAGGCAAAATTCAGGACTTGGATACAAAATGAGATGGAAATTCTAGAAAAATGTTAACGGCTTAACACAAATAAATCCCCAGTGATAGATATGAGGAGACTTCTATAGCACTGACAATCATTATGAATGGACACTTGGGAGGTAACAGCAGATTGGAAACAGACTAATGCAGTACCTATAATCAAAAAGGGTGACAAAACAGACAGATGCAACTATAGCTCCATTAGTCTTACAAGAATTCCATGTTAAATAATAGAATCAATCATCAGGAGTAAAATTGAGATCAATTGTAAACAGCAGACAACACAACTTTAGACAGGGAAGATCCTGCCTGACCAACCTCCTTGATTTCTTTGAGGGAGTGTCAACCCTAGTCCACTGTGGTAAACCCGCCAACATTCTGTACGTAAAACTTCCAAAAAGCATTTGATAAAGTTCCACATGAAAGGTTACCAATTAACTTCAAAGCTGTGGAGATTCAGGGAAAAACTTAGGTATGGATAAGAAATTGACTGAAGGGAAGAAAACAAGAGGTACTGGTTAGAGTGTCAGGGTGGGGGAAGTATTGAGTAGGGTGCCCCAGTGCTCAGTATTAGGACCACTACTGTTCCTAATTTACATCAATGACATGGATTCAGAAACTCAATGCACACTGGTCTAAATTTGCAGATAATACCTAACTTGGAGGGGCAGTGGGAATGAAGCAAGCAGCCCAGAAATTAGAGAATGACCTAAACAAATGTAGGTAACATTTAACGTGGACAAGCTTAAAGTATTGCACATAAGGAGGAAAATGGACGACATACATACTCCATGAATTTTGTTGAAATAGCTACAGAAGGAACGGAAAGGAACCCAAGAATGCTCAACTTGTCCAACCAATGCAGAGCAGCAATCAACAATGCCAACAGAATGTTGATCTACATAGCCAAAGCAGTACAATAAAAGTTTGAGAAATCTGTGATGAAACTATGCTCTGGTCGGACCACTGCTTGAGTCACCGAGAAACAAGAAAGATGTTCAAGCACAGCGAAGAGTCACGAGGCTGGTCCCTAGTGTCAGGGGTCTGAGTTATGAGAATAGACTGGAGAGATGTAGGCTTTTCAATCTGGGAAAGAAACATCTGAGAGGTGACCTTATACAGGTATACAAGATAGTAATTGGCTTGGAAAAGGTTCATCTGGAATAATACTGTAAAATAAACAGTGTAAGTAGCACAAGGGGACACATTAAAACTAGTACACTGTAACCGTAGGACTGATATCAGGAGGTTCTTCTTCACATAGAGTGTGATCAACACTTTGAATGGACTTCTGGGCAGAGTGAAAGAGACAAAACCCTGGAATAATTTAAGAAGCAATCAGATGTTGCAATGGTGGGGAAGAGAAAGTGTAGGGTTGTTCTGGATGAATGAATTAAGTCAAGACAAATGGCCCCACTCACCCATATGCATCTTACGATCTACTGACAGCATATGAGATTTGAAGCTCACCTCGTGGTCAAACACAGCACTCGATTGAATGGCACCAACCAACCGGTGAGGGTGATCAAATTGGGGATAGGATGCATAAAATAACCTTGCACCCTCCTCAAATGGGATAACAGGTATATTCGAAAGCATTGAAAAAAAAAAGCTCAACAGCAATTAATTCATTTTAACCAGCTGGATCAGGAAAAAAAAATTAAAATTTGCCTGGAAGCAAAATGTGCTCTGTGGTAGTCACAGCAAAACCTTGGTGCTTTGTAAAAAGGCTCAGTGGTCTAGTCACTAAAACTCCTGGATTAATAACTATCCCACGACTGATTAATCCAGCTTGACGCTGACAAGCCTAGTAACTCCTTGGACAAGGTCATCTTGACTTGTAACTCATACTTATTTTTAAATAAAAAAAAGAAATGGACAGAAAACAAAACGCAAAAATGCAGTACTAAAAAGTTATTCATAATCTTCATAATCATTTTGTTAAAAACAAAAATAATTTATGAACAATGAGATTCCATCCTTATAATTCCTACGGGTTAGAATGTTGAATTTGGGACCCAAAAAATTTCATCCCATATTACAACCACACATGTACAAGGCATACCTCTGCTGCATGCAATCACATGGCATTTCTATCTCACATCATGGCTCTTAAGGATCACTGGGAACACGGACGATATCATCATCTCATCCTTCTATTCCTTTCTCTTTCATGTGTTTATCTAGCTTCTCAAATGCATCTATGCTAGTCGCCCCAACTACTTGTGGCAGTGAGTTCCACATTCTAACCACTCTTTGGGTAAAGAAGTTTTTCCTGAATTCCCTATTGGATTTATTGGTGACTATCTTATATTTATGGCCCCTAGATCTGATCTCCCCCACAAATGGAAACATCACCTCCATGTCTACCCTATCAAACACACTCCATAATCTGAATAACCTCTATCAAGTCACCCCTCAGTCTTCTCTTCCCGAAAGAGCCCCAGCCTGCTCAATCTTTCCTGATAGGTATAACCTCTCAGTTCTGGTATCATCCTCAAATCTTTTTTGCACCTTCTCCAGTGCCTCTATATCCTTTTCCTAATATGGAAGCCAGAACTGTTCACAGTATTCCAAGTCGTCTAACCAAGGATCTATACAAGTTTAACATAACTTCTCTGCTTTTCAATTCTATCCCTCTAGAAATTAACCCCAGTGCTTGGTTTGCTTTTTTAAAAAAATCATGGCCTTATTAACCTGCATCGCTATTTGTGTGATTTGTGTATCTGTACCCCCAGGTCTGTCTGCTCCTCTACCCCATTTAGACTCTTATTATCCAAGCAGTGTGTAGCCCTCTTATTCTTCCTACCTAAATGTAATACCTCACACTTACCTATATTGAGATTCATTTGCCAATTACACACCCATGCTGCAAGTTTATTAATGTCTTCCTGTATTTTGTCGCAGTTCTTCTCGGTATTAACTACACCCCCCAATTTGGTGTCGTCCGCAAATTTTGAAATTGTATTTCGAATTCCCGAGTCCAAATCATTGATGTAAATGGTGAACAACAGTGGTCCCAGCACTGATCCTTGTGGAACACCACTTCCCACCTTTTGCCCGTCTGAGTAACTGCCTTTAACCCTTACTCTCTGTTTTCTGTTTTGTAGCCAGCTTGCTATCCATTCTGCTACTTGTACCTTGACTCCACATGCTCTGACCTTAGTCATGAGTCTACAATATGGTACCTTATTGAAGGCCTTTTGAAAATTCAAATATATTACATCTACTACATTACCCTTTGTTACTTCGTCAAAGAATTCAATAAGATTAAGCATGACCTTCCCTTTTGAAATCCACGCTGACTATTCTTTATTATATTTTCAGTTTCTCTATGTTTTTCTATTACATCTTTGAGTAAGGATTCCATTAACCTTCCTACCACAGACGTTAAGCTAATTGTTCTATAGTTCCCTGGACATCTTCTATCTCCCTTTTTAAATATAGGAATCACAGTAGCTGTCCGCCAGTCCTCTAGCACCATTCCCTTTTCTAGTGAATTTTTACATATATGTAATAGTGCCTCTGCTATCTCTCCCTAACTTCTTTTAATATGCATTGGATTTATCCTCTCTAAGTTTCTATCTTAAGTGTCTTTATATCTTTTTTGCTCTCTTCTTCTAATGTCATGCCCACCATGTTAGTCTCCCTGGTAAATACTGAGACAAAGTAATTATTTAATATTTCTGTCATTTCGTTGTCATTACCTGTGACTTTGTCATGTGTATCCCTTAGTGACCCTATCCCAATCCTGATTTTTCTTTTGTTATTTATGTGTCTGTAGAATATTTAACTATTTCTTTTTATATTCCTTGATAATTTAATTTCATAGTTTCTCTTTGCCATCCTAATTGTTTTTATAACTTCTTTCCTAACTTTTTTGTGTTCCCTTTTGTCATCCTCTCTTTTGTTGTCTATATACTTAGTGTATGCCTTTTTCTTTAGTTTCAATTTTGCCCTTATTTCTTTATTCATCCATGGTGTAGCATTATTGGCTAGTTTGTTCTTGCTTTTTAGTGGGATATATTTCTCCTGGACTCTATTGATCACCGTTTTAAATGTTTCCCACTGCTGTTCTATTTCTTTGTTTGTCAGTACATTTTTCCAGTTTATTTTCCCTACTTCCATTCTCAGCCCCTGAAAATCAGCTTTTTACCAATTTATTACTTTGGTCTTTGTCTTGCTTATGTCCTGCTCAATTTTTATCTTAAACCTTATTATGTTGTGATCGCTATTGCCTAGATGTTCTCCTTCACTAACTTGTCTTATCTGTTCTGGTTCATTTTCCATTACTAGATCCAGCAGTGCTTCCTCTCTTGTAGGGCTTCTCACATACTGGGTAAGAAAGGAGTCCTACACCCATTGTAAAAACTCCATTTCCTGTACCTCTTTACCCACCTCTTGCAATTTATTTGAGGATAGTTAAAATCTCCCATGATTATTATTCTATGTCCTTTACTCATTTCACATATTTGCTTACATATTTCTTCCTCCCCTTCCTTTCCACCATTAGGTGGTCTGTAGTATACCCCTATTAGCATGATTGATCCCGTCTTGTCTTTTATTTCAATCCATATGGATTCTGTTTCTATCCTTCTGTTAGTTATGTCCCTTTATTCTGCTACCATGATGTTATTTCTAATTAGTACAGCTACTCAACCCCACCCACCCCCTTCTTCCTTCCCTATCATAGAGTCATAGAGTTATACAGCACGGATAGAGGCCCTTCGGCCCATCGTGTCCGCGCCGGCCATCAGCCCTGTCTACTCTAATCCCATATTCCAGCATTTGGTCCGTAGCCTTGTATGCTATGGCATTTCAAGTGCTCATCCAAATGCTTCTTGAATGTTGTGAGGGTTCCTGCCTCCACAACCCTTTCAGGCAGTGAGTTCCAGACTCCAACCACCCTCTGGGTGAAAAAGTTCTTTCTCAAATCCCCTCTAAACCTCCCGCCTTTTACCTTGAATCTATGTCCTTTCTGGTTATCTTAGAGCTTGCAATATTTAGTTGCCAGTCCTGTTCTTTATGTAGCCATGATTCAGTTATTCCCACTCTATCTGGTTCCTCACTACGGATTGTTGCCCCCAGTTCCATTTTATTTTGGACGCTGTGTACATTGCTGTACAGGCAGTTTAATGTGTCTTTAATGGTTGTTCCTTTTACTTTATTTTTTAAACAGTCCTTTTATACTTCTGTTTTATAACTGTATTTGTTCCTTGACCATTTATGTTATCTTTATTCCTTACTCTGGTCTGACCTTTACACTCATCTCCTGTTTCTTTTATCTTTAGGCATTTTTTTATTGCTACCGGTCTCCTCCCCCCATCTTGCTAGTTTAAAGCTTTAAGCACCGCCCTATTTATGCTTTCTGCTAGGACTCTGCTCCAATTCCGGTTCAGTTGGAGTCCGGCCCAGTGGTACAGCTCCTTCCTGTCCTAGTACTGGTGCCAGTGTCCCATGAAATGGAACCCCTCCTTCCCACACCACTCTTTCAGCCACGCAGTCACCTTTCTGATATGCCTATCCCTATGCCAATTAGCACGTGGTTCAGCGAGTAAACTTGAGATTACCTCCCGTGATGTCCTGCTTTTTAAATTTAGTTCCTAGCTTCTGATATTCCCTTAGCAGGACCTCCTCCTTGTTCTTCCTTATGATGTGGAGATGCCGGTGATGGACTGGGGTGGACAAATGTAAGGAATCTTACAACACCAGGTTACAGTCCAACAGTTCTATTTGAAAATCACAAGCTTTCAGAGCTTTTCTCCTTCATCAGGTGTCTGGAGACGAAGGAGAAAAGCTCCGAAAGCTTGTGATTTTCAAATAAAACTGTTGGACTATAACCTGGTGTTGTAAGATTTCTTACGTTCTTCCTTATGTCATTGGTGCCAACATGGACCATGACATGGATCCTACCCCTCCCTTTCCAAGTTCTTCTCCAATTGCTCAGAGATGTCCTTTACCCTTCCACCAGGTAGGCCCTCCTGGACTCTCGGTCGCGACTGCAGAAGATGCTATCTATCCCCTTGATTATAGAATCCTCTATGACTACAACCTTTCTATTCTGATCCTCCCTCCCCACCTCGCCACCCTTGGATTGCCTCATGCTCCATGGTTAGCATTCTGGACATCCTCCCTGCAGCCTTCATCCTTAACCTCAGAAGTATCAAGTACCTAGTACTTGTTGGATAGGACCAGTGACTGCAGGACCTCCTTTTCTACCTCCCCCTCCCATAATGTGCCGGAGTGTCTCTAACTCGCACTCCAGCTCAAAGACTCTGAGCCGGACTGTCTCAAGCCAGAGACATTTACTGCAGATGTGGCAATCCGGGACAGTCTCGCTGTCCACAAACTCCCAAATATTACAGTCCTGATACACAGCCTACTGCCATCTCTAGTTTTTAAATCAGTAGTTTATTTCTAGGACCAATGGAATCACTTGAGTTCTAGATTATATTTAGTAAATGGATTTAGCTTGATTTCAAAACCATTAGCTATTACTTAGTCTTAGAGGAATATGTTTCTCCTGAACTCTATTGATCACTGTTTTAAATATTTCCCACTGCTGTTCTATCTCTTTGTCGGGCAAAAAAAAATTCAATTTTTCCTTCCCTAGTTCCATTTACATCCCCTTCGAATTTGCTTTTTTCCAATCTATTACTTTGTTCTTTGTCTTACTTATGTCTTTCTCAATCATCATTTTAAACCTTATGATGTTATGGTTGCTATTCCCTATATGTTCCCCTACACTTACCTCTCTTATCTGCTCTGGTTCACTCCCGTTACTAGATCCAGCAGTGATTCTTCTCTTGTTGGGCTTCTCACATACTGGGTAAGAAAGGAGTCCTGTTCACTCTGTAAAAAGCTCTATTCCCCTTTCCTCTTTCCCTATCTCTTCTTGCCAGTTTATTTGAGGGTAGTTGAAATCTCCGATTCAATGTTTTATACTCATTTCATAGATTTGCTTACATATTTCTTCCTCCAATTCCCTTCCACTGTTAGATGGTCTGTAGAATATACTTATTAATGCGTTCAATCCCTTCTTATCCTTTGTCTCAATCCATATGAATTCTGTTTCTATCTTAATATTACTTGCGTCTCTTTTTTCTATTGCCATTGTGTCATCTCTAATTAGTACAGCTACCCCACACGCCCTTCTTCCTTCCCTATCCTTTCTAAATACGTTATATCCTGCAATATTTAACTGCCAGTTCTGTTCCTTATGTAGCCATGTTTCAATTATTCCTACTATATCTGGTTCCTCACCAGAGATTATTGCCCCCAGTTCTATTTTGGACACTGTGTCCATCGCTGTTCAGGCAGTTTAATTCATCTTTGATAGTTGTTCCTTTTTCTTCATTTTTAACAATCCTTTTATAATTGTTTTATAATTGCATTTGTTCCATGACCGTTTAGGTCACCCTTATTCCTTACCTTGGTCTGATCTTTATTCTCCTCTCCTATTTCTTTTATCTTAAAAGGTAGTGGAAATCTGTAACTCGCTCCCCAAAAGGCTGTGGATGCTGGGTCAATTGAAATTTTCAAGACTGAGATCGATAGATTTTTGTTTTGTAAGGGTATCAAGAGATATGGAACAAAGGCGGGTAAACGGAGTTAAGATACATACCAGCCATGATCTAATTCAATGGCCGAACAGACTCGAGGGGTTGAATGGCCTACGCTTGTTCCTATGTTTACTTTTAATATTGTCAGTATAATTCAAACTGATGAATTTCTGATGTGTGGGAATGTAGAGTAATTAATATAAATCCTTATGATCAGCCAATGGGAAGAACCATCGTGCTCCTAAAGAATGGAGGAATCCATTCTCCTAAAAGGTTTGCTAAGAATTATGAAATACTATTTATACTGCTTGTATAAGGTCATTCAACAGTGAGAATATAAAACTCTACTGTAAATTTCTCAATAAGTACTCTTTTCATACATTACTTAAATGTACTCACAAGCAGCCTGTTAAAGTACTTCAGGATGTAATGCAGAAAATGTTGCAGTACAAGGAGTGACCTCATGAGATCTTAAAATATCAACATTATCCTATCACAATGCTACCCAGTAGCATAATAAGCACAGCAATATAGATTCAAAAATGTATATGCACAATTGGTACAAAGTCACATACGCATAACTGAAACTATAACAGGCCTGTATTGAGAGGCTGAATTCTTAGCTCGGCGACAGCAAAAGTTGAATGGTAGATCCAGTTCTAGCGCAGCTAGCAGAACTTTTCACTCCAGGCATTCAGCAAAACACTTTCCCTAGGATAGCTTTGGTGCCTGTGACTGCCTTGATGCAGTCTCTTTCACATTACCAAGTTTGCCTCTGAAAACCCTGCATGGTGAATAGGGTATCAAATTGAATAGAAATCTCACCAGTAAGTGTGTTCCCAAAAGTATTTTTATCCCAGAACTAGACTGGCTCAGTTTTAATATTCTAAATCATCTCTCCATAATTCAAACCATAATGCAAATCCAAGTCAAGAGCTGCCACTGGGAATAAATCAATTGCTGACACTTGCTCCCAGGGTGAAGTTGGGGTAAATGTTGAGTTCCGTTATACAGTGACTAAAGTAACATCTAGTTTATCAAATTGTATCATAATGCCAAAATTCAATTGTCTCCAGGAGTACAGCGCTCACTCCAAAACTTCGGTAAGAGCTGATTTTTTTTTTGCAGATGTTCTCCGCTACAAGCTCAAATATTGATTAAATGCTTATTCTTAGCAATCAAATTCTACCCAAAGTATTTAAAATGAAAGGGAGGCAGTCTTCAACCTGTAAATTCTATGAAATCTCTTAGCATTTGCTTGTTACAACTTTAACAAAGTGGAAGCTATATGCTGTTTACAGAATGTGTTTTATATAGGCATTATATAGACAACCTTTAAAAGGTTATGCCTCAACATATTTTAAGCCTATATTAAATTATGAAGAATGTTATATATTGTGCTCAATGAGACAGCTAATAAATCTGGCTCAAAATCAACATTTTATTACCTCAGAATAAAGTGGTTCAAAAGCCACGCATAATGAATAAACGGAAGAGGTTTCCATGGAGTTCACAAACAAAATATTTTACTTGTCTCAGTGACATAGTACTGGAAATACAACAGATGTAAAATAGCTATGAGCTGTAAGATACTTACACAAAAACAGTTCACATCATTCCAAACCCAAGGTGTGTGCAGTTACCCTGAACTGTTTGCATTTTACACTAGCAAATGTTCTAAATTTAAAAATTTTAATTAACACATCTGAGTAAAAAAAGATTATTTCATCCCACAGGTAATTAAACAATTCCATAATATTTCTGTATTGTGTAGAAGTACATCCACATAATTTATATAGTCTAATAAAGCCACTTAATTCAAATAGTCTGACAGTTCACAATTTTTACACTAAAGTCCCACCGTTATTTACATTGCTTAATTCAAGTTATTGGATAATTCAAATTTTTTTAAGTGCGAAAAAACTGAATTATCTGGAGTAGACTGTAATTTAATAAAACATTAGTGACTTCTGTGACTTGGATCAGGCAGCACTACCGCCTCTAATCCGTTGAGACCAACTATAAGCAGTGGGGGCTACATGTATTTGTATGGTATACACACACATACATTCACACACCACATCTGAGACATGACAGCTTGGATCAGTTTGTAGTACTCTTCCCTCTGGGTCAGAAAATTGTGGGTTCAAGCCCAACTTAGCTCAGTGGTAACACACTCACTTCTAAGTCAGAAGGTTGTGAGTTCAAGTCCCACTCCAGAGATTTGAGCAAATGACACTTCAGAGCACGCACTGAGGGACTGCCCATCCGCCCTCAGGTGGATGTAAAAGATCCCATGGCACTATTCAAAGACGAGCAGGGGAGTACTCCACAGTATCCTGGCCAATTTTTATCCCTCAAACAACATCACTAAAACAGATTATCTGGTCATTATCTCATTGCTGTTTTTGGGACTTTGCAGGGCGTAAATTGTCTGCTGTATTTCCTACATTACAACAATGACTACACTTTATAAGTACTTCATTGGCTATAAAGTGCCATGTTCTGAGATCGTGAAAGGTGCTATATAAATGCCCTTTCTTTCTTGAGCGCATAATCTCGGTTGACAGCCTACTGCAGTACTGAGAAAGTTCTGCATTGCTAGAAGTCCTAGCCAATGAATGATATGAACTTGCTGATGTGGACATTAAAGATTCCATGATGTCCTGGTCAACATTCCTCCCTCAACCGTTACCACCAAAAAATGATTAACTAGTCAATTTATAATTGCTATCTGTGAGATGTTCCTGGCACAGAGTAGCTGCCCTGTTTGCATATCTAACAGCCTCTGCATTCCAAAAGTAATTCAGTACATGAAGCACTTACGAGAAATTGTGACATGATAAAGCCTATGCAAATCCAAGCATTACTTTGCACTAATAACAGAGTTCAGTGAGGTTTTATTTGTAAATTCAAAACATGTGCAACACCCACGTGACTTGCCCGAACACCTTGGGGGTGGGGGGGTAGAAAAGAGAGGGAGTGAATTGTAATCCTTAATGCAGTATGGCAATTTACCAGCATTTTAGTTGTAACTTCCTAAGATGATTCCCCTATTCCACCAACCCTAATCTTACCGTTAGATTTAGTCACCTTGACATTGCTATTAAGTATAACTGACTGCACTTCTTATGAAAGACATGAAAATGCATTATATAAATTAAAGTTCTTTCGCCAGTAGCGTGGTGGTCATTTAAGACTAATATTCTGTATTAGAGCATGGAACACAGAAGTTTATTGTTTAAAAGACAAGAAATAAGGACCACAAATGACTGCCTGGCTCTGTATAAAATTCAACTAATGTATACGTCTGGTTGCATGAGAGAAAAATATAGTCTCAAATCAACTTGGTGTTGGTCAAAATTGCAATATTACACATAATGAAAAAATCTCTGTATTCAGTATTTAATTCAATGACAAATTCAACAAACATCAGTACTCTTGTATGTGCTGTCATTTACTAAATATGCAGCAGCCCTTTTGGCAATATATTAATCCCATCTGTTGTGGTTCTTTACAGATCCCTCAATAAAACACAAGCTACCCTACTTCGTTGAATGTCCACTTAGTCATATGACCTTACACATTGTGCCATTTCCTCCTTGATTGTCCCATTTACAAGTATTGCATACCAGCATTTATTAGCATTTGAGTTAAATAAAAAGAATTTCAAATATGCAGTAACTTTTCCTCGGCTGTAATTCAGCATTATCTACTTAGTCTAACAAATTCAATCTAGTCTGTTTTTCAAGGACAATAAAATTATTAGATTATTTTCCTCCCAAAATCAAGCTATGTCTGGTACTAGAACTTACTTAACTCTTACACTTAAGACTAAAAAGAATTATTTAACCCTTACGCTTATGAATAAATAGCTATGTTTTATGGTTACTGCCTCAAGTGCTACAACTTGTACTTTAAGCAAAGCGAAATCCACGTGCAATCATGCAAATGTTTTTAATGCTGTACTGAGAACAAACTTACCTGTAAACTAAGCAGATTCACTCCATATATTCATATACATATTTAATAAAAATCCTGGGTCTAACGTGTCACATTTGCATCTGACTGACAAATATCTGAGAAAACATGCAACAAATCACAACTGAGCAGGTATGTAATCTACCAATGAACAAGTAGAATCTCAAAAAGTGCGTATATATATATATATATATATATATATATATATATATAAATATATTTATTTTTAAAAGAGACAAAGTTCCCTGTCCAACAGCAATTAGCCTCCAATTGGCCTACTTGCAGCATTTCCCCACAGGAGCAGATGATTAGATTTCTGCTCTGGTTAGTTAGATTTTACACCCTAAAAAGCACATGCAAAGTTAAACACAGCTCCACCTTGAGCTGACAACTTGCTTCAAGTCGGTCCTTTTACACCTATTAGGAAAGGGCTATCAAGATGTAAACGTTCCTCTATAACACATTGCACATTACATGCTATAACATTCCTGTCATTTTAAAACAGCATATCCTCCGACTTACAATGAACGATACAACAGGAGACCAGTTCACCACTATAATATACATTAGAGGAAAGATTTTTTTTTTAAATGAAATTCCAAATGCACCATTGAATGAAACACTAAACTAGCAGTCGAATGTGGTTACTAACATTTTTTTTAAATCTATAATTTTCTTATATTTTAAGGCTATACTCCTTTTGTGATAGCAGAGATCCATCTTGCTCCAAATTATAAAATTTCTATACTCTGCATTACATCTTTTTATATGAATTTTTAATTAGACTCAATATTGTGAACTTAAAGTGGAACTTTATTGCTACACTCTAAAAACATTGGTCTGGAATGCTCAATTTCAATATACAATACTATCTGCAGAATAGCTTTTAGTTCAATAGGGGGTGACTCACCCGTGTTTACATCTCCTTCGACAGAGAACTGAATCACAAGGAGAGGTTAGAGAAACATGGACTTTTCAGCCTTGAAATGAGGCATATGAGAGAGGATCTTGTAGAGGCATACAAGACACTAATTGGAATTTTAAAAATTAACCCTGAGCACTAACGCTAAGTTAAACCATGACTGCAGGACCAGGGAACAAACTGGTAAAAGGATGGTTCAGGACTGATACCAGGAGGCACTCCTTCAAACAAAGAGTGATTAATACATGGAAGAGTCTTCCAGGTACACTGCTGGAGGCGAAATCCTGAGTCATGTAAAAGGCAGTTGATGATGACAATTGTAGATTTCTAATGGAAGTATGAGCTAGATGGAATCTGCAGCATTAGCCTGAACAATATAGTCTAACAGCATGTCATTTTGGCTCTGTCAAAGAGATAAGGGTGCATTAATAGGCATCCCATGTGTGCAAAGTATTTCAATAAAAGGATAGTTATTCCCGAGACATGCTGCTCTTGGTCCCTCCCTATACCCCCACCCCACCTCCATCTCCATCTCTTTGACCAAGTTTTTGGTCACCTGCCCCAATAGCTGCTTCCTTAGCTTGGCAGCCATTTTTTTTCTGATTACACATCCATGAAGCGCCTTGGATGTTTTTCTACATTAAAAGCACTCTATAAATACATTGATTCATTCCGATCTTGACTTTCCCCATTAAAATGCACTTTCAATGTACAATAAACATTTGATAGATGTTTATGACAGCAATCAAATGGTCGTGTTTTCATATCTCCCTCAGTGCAAAAATCCTCCAATTCCTTGTTTCCTTATGTAAGGAATCTTACAACACCAGGTTATAGTCCAACAGTTTTATTTTAAAATCACAAGCTTTCGGAGATTATCTCCTTCGTCAGGTGAGTGACAATGTCTACAGTGATCTGAAAGTCATTAATCTACATCTGTATGTATACTGAATTAAATTCCTCCAAGTATTAATTCATAAATATTCAGTGCAAAGTTCTTTAAGGATATTTACTTTTATAACTAAAAAGTAAGACAAATTGCAAGAAAGAGGCTTCCCTCTCACTACAAAACAATATGTCTGCAAAAAATGAAGCAATGGCACAAACATTTGACAATCTTACCAGTTTAAAAGATTATTAATCCTCGCCAAGCCTCTGCAAATACAGTTGACCATTTGCTGTATGGAAGTTAGGAAGTTAGATGAGAGTAACTGCCCTTGACATCAAGGCAGCACTTGACCGAGTGTGGCACCAAGGAGCCCTCGTAAAATTGAAGTCAATGGGAATCAGGAGGAAAACTCTCCAGTGGCTGGAGTCATACCTAGCACAAAGGAAGATGGTAGTGGTTGTTGGAGGACAATCGTCTCAGTCCCAGGACATTGCTTCAAGAGCTCCTCAGGGCAGTGTCCGAGGTCCAACCATCTTCAGCTGCTTTATCAATGGCCTTCCCTCCATTATATGTTCACTGATGATTGCACAGTGTTCAGTTCCATACACAACCCCTTAGATAACGAAGCAGTCCATGCCCACAAGCAGCAAGACCTGGACAATATCCAGGCTTGGGTTGATAAATGGCAAGTAACATTCGCGCCAGAAAAGTGCCAGGCAATGACCAGCTCCAATAAGAGAAAGTCTAACCACCTACCCTTAACATTCAACGGCATTACCATCGCCGAATCCCCCATCAACATCCTGGGGGTCACCATTGACCAGAAACTTAACTGGACCAGCCACATAATACTGTGGCTACAAGAGCGGGTCAAAGGCTGGGTATTCTGCAGCGAGTGACTCACCTCCTGACTCCCCAAAGCCTTTCCACCATCTACAAGGCACAAGTCAGGAGTGTGATGGAATACTCTCCACTTGCCTGGATGAATGCAGCTCCAACAACACTCGAGGACAAAGCAGCCCGTTTGATTGGCACCCCATCCACCACCTTAAACATTCACTCCCTCCACCACCGGCGCACCATGGCTGCAGTGTGTACCATCTACAAGATGCACTGCAGCAACTCGCTATGGCTTCTTCGATAGCACCTCCCAAACCACGACCTCTACCACCTAGAAGGACAAGGGCAGCAAGCACATGGGAACCCCACCCCACCGACACGTTGCCCTCCAAGTCACACACCACCTTGACTTGGAAATATATCACTGTTCCTTCCTCATCACTGGGTCAAAATCCTGGAACTCCCTAGCTAACAGCACTGTGGGAGAACCTCCACCACACGGACTGCAGCGGTTCAAGGTGGCGGCTCACCACCATCTTCTGAAGGGCAATTAGGGATGGGTAATAAATACTGGCCTTGCTAGCGACATCCACATCCCATGAATGAATAAAAAAAACACTGGATAAAAATTTTAGCCAATATGCAGAACAGCACGTAACGAAAACCACGGACACAACAAAGTCACAGATGTCATCATGTCATCATATCCAAAATGTCCCTCAGTCTACTCTCAGCATAACTGGCAGAATAAAAATATATAAATAATAATTTTAGACCAGTCTGAACATAGTAATAAAAAGGTGGATTTACGATACTACTTGCATTTCACTTGGCTCCAGATTCTAATCAAATTATTAGTCCTTTGAAAGAAAATGGGTAGTTTTAGGTTAACTCCACCAAAACCAATCAGACAAAGCTGTAGTTTTAATTGCTGGTAGGTGTTAAAAGTGAATGGGCCATCAGATGGTCAGGAGATTACTGTTTACAACTCATTTACGTAAGTGTTAAAATTGGTTAACATCTTACTTGTCCAACCTTTGAGAAAAAAATTGTTTGATCAGCAAGTAAATATGCTTATACATCAAGGTAAAGATAAATACATAATTGTGGACCAGTTCTGTATTCCCTAGTTCCCTGCTTCGCATTGCCTATTTCTCATGAGGTGGCTAAGACGGACTGCATGGAGTGCCCTTCAATGAATCGTTTCAAGAGACTCAAATCAAAATGTCACTGACAAGAATTACGATTTCTGACTCTATAAAGTGTGCAAATCTAGTCTTGTACCTTCTTTAGTTTCTTGCTATGCATTAGTGCTTCTGTATTTACCTTGTAAATAAATTTCAATGTTAGCTTTTAACCTCACACATTGATCAGTATTTACCACAGAAAATGAGTGGTCTCTGGTCTGATATGTCACTGTTAAGGGGTAATTGTTTATCCCATGGTACGTTATCCCACACATAAAGATTCAGGTTTTGATTTATGCGAGACTCTGCCTGCTTACGGAAATTGACATTTTGCTGTGATACACTGTTAAAATGTATACCGTACTTGTAACGGGAACTATTACTAGCAAAAAGCAAAAACCTGCAGATGCTGGAGATCTGAAACACAAACAGAAAATGCTGGAAAATCTGTGGAGAGAACAGAGGAGTTAACGTTTTGGGTGTAGACCCTTTGTCAGGTGAATACCATTTAGAAAAAGGGGCGGGGGAAAACACATGCATGTAGGGTCCATACCCAACATGTTAATTCATCTGTTCTTTCCATAGATGCTGCCTGACCGGCTGAATTTTTCCACTAGCTTTTTTCCACCATTTTCCCTTCCCTCTTCTGAAAGTGTTAATACCTTGCTTTGTTATGGTTCTATAGGTTGCCCTTCAGTACCTCAAATCTCTCAGCACACAAAGCACTAAGCAACCGGGTATGGTAATGTAGTGATTGTGTTACTGGGTTAGTAATCCAGAGAACGCAAGTTCAAATCCCATGAGAATTTGAATTCAGTTTTAAAAATCTGGAAATAAAAAGCTGGTATCAGTAAAAAGTGACCATGAAGCTGTTGGATTGTCGTAAAACCCAACTGGTTCACTAATGCCCTTTAGGAAAGGAAACCTGTTGTCCTTACCTGGTCTGGCTAATGTGCAACTCCAGTCCCACACCAATGTGGTTGACTCTTAACTGCCCTCTGAAATGGAATTGTAAGCCACTCTGTTGTATCAGTTGTAACTAACTACAACAAATGCAACTAATCAAAAAGGCCCACCACCTTCCTTCTCATGGCAGCTAGGGATGGGCAATAAATGTCAGCCTTCCCAGCAATGCCCAGATCCCAAGAATGAATAATAAAAAGTCTTCAAAACTGTCAAGGAAATTACCCAGTAAAAGATTGCTACTGCTAACTCATGCCTCATTTACACTGGAAAACCTGAAGTGGTTCTCCTGTGCTAACTCCCAATACCACTGCTATTTATGTTGCAAGACAATTACATTCACCATAAAAACAACTGCAAATACACATAAGCTTGTGCATGCACAATTAATTTAAAATCACTGTTTGGCACTATTTACTTTGGTGCCAGCACTTTGCTCAATGGAATCTATTTATTGACACAAGTCCATTGGTCCATGTGGGGTCAGATTTGTGCCTCAATGATTTTTGAAATGTTCCACCATCTCCACCTTAGCGCTGGCACAGCACAACTCCAGGATCAATACACTTAATTTGAATTTTTATATACCTCAATGAGGTCCTTTCCTAACCACCTCCTTGCTAGACTGTAAAGCTTAAGATTGTCTAATCTTTTCTCCTAGCTCATCTCCTTTATACTTGGGATCAAGCTAGCTGCTCTTCTCTGTACACTTTGCAATGCACAACATTTATTTGTGCTTGCTAACCAAAACTGAACAAGTGTAGTCTAACCAATGCATTATAAAGCTTTATTATAATTTATTATAACCAATGCATTATAAAGCTTTATTATAATTATATAAAGCTTTATTATAATTTCTATATATTCATATTTTACTGTTCTGGCTATATATTCTAGCATTCTATTAATTTTAATTGCTTTGCTACATTGTCTGGATATTGAAAGTTTACTATTATACCCATTTCCAGAGCGACACAAATGTAGCATGGAAATCCTAGTAAAGTATAACAAGGGCAAAATCAGCACTAGGCAAGTGTCAGGTAAATTCCACTTTCTGTATTTTCCTCCCCTCCCAGCACACACCTTCATTTAGCATTGGAACTGGAACTTCTATCAACAAAGTACAAGCGATCAATTGCTTTCATATTACTGGACCAACATTAACAACTTATGTGTACATCAAGTGCATTTTGGCCATTTTAAATAATCCTCTTTTACAAAGCACTGTCAGTTGGAACAAAAATAAATAAATCTCTATCATTATGACCCAGTGAGTTGATGGAGGCATATGTGCAATCCAATAATAAGGATTAACGGGCAATTGACTTCTGAATTAAAGAAGTTATCCAAAATTTGAATGGTCATATCTAGACCAATAACAAAAAAGTCTAACATTATATATGGTTTGTATAAAAGTTCCAATTTTCCTATCACTAGAGATCTTGAAGAATCCCAATAGTATATTTTTCTTTTGTGATCACAAAGAAATCCATTAGCTTCTGAAAGCAATACAGCTTCAGCGGAAGAAGATTGGTTTCCTAGTCTTCTTCAATACCTAGGCTTTAAAATTAAGATTTTTTTTAACTGGTTCCATTCTGTCATTTTCAAACCTGACAGAGCACAGTACTTTACTAAGAATAGCTGGGAGTTGGAAATTCCTGTAGATTATATTGTATTGCAAAAAGTCTAACATGCAAAGCATTCAAAATTCCCAGGACTAAAATATTCAAAAACCAACACCCGAGCGAAATTAATACATCTTATGATGGGGATCTTGCTGTACGTGATGTAGTGTTTTTAATCTTTCCCTTAAACCAATTCCTTAAATACTTTCTCGTGAGGTCTGTACTTGCTGAAATTTAACCGTCACTCTTAATCTAAAATAGACCACTTCAGTCATACCACATTGGCTCCATGCGCAGACTAATCAGAATCAAATAAGCTGCTGTAAATGCTATTGCATCTCCACTCGGCCTTTTGGCTAAGATCAAGTGTGTTCCTTTTCGGGCTTATTTGGATCTGAGCGGACTGGAACGCTGGCCGCGACCTCGTGCGCTCGCAAAGTGCGGACTTTGCTGTGATTGGTCGTTTGTGTGCTGGCTCTGCCCCTAAATTTGCATAAGGACCACATCAACACTGCAATGGCAGGGAAGGGCACCCGGGCAGTCGGCCATGGTGTGCCAAACACCGTCAGGGTGACGGTAACGACAGTCGAATGTGTTTCGCCGGTGGATCGGGAGCTTTTCGTCAAACGCGTTCTGCTCGACTGCTGTGGATTCAAAGCGACGGACATCTTCTGCCTCCAGGATTTCCCTCGAAGCGGACATTTTGACGTCACCTTCAAGACCGTCGCTGGATGCCAGAAGCTTCTTCAAGTCTTCAAGGAGAAGGGGAGCGTCGGACTGCTGGCCATGCTCGCTGCGGAGCCGCTTTTCACCCTCCCAACGCAGAGGAATCGCAAGCTGATTGTACACATGTACAACCCACACGTCCCGGTCGCCGATGTGCTGACGTTCCTCGCCAGATACGTCGACGGGGCGCAGAACAGCGTCGACGTCACCGACCAGTTTGGGATCTGGACCAGCAAGAGGGAGGTCACGGCAACGTTGAGACTGGACGCCCACGGCAACATCGTCCACCCTCCCTCCAGCTTCGCCATCGGAGGAAGTCGAGGATACATCACGTACGTGGGGCAGCCCAGAGTCTGTCGCACCTGCGGCAAATCCGGCCATTTGGCGAACACCTGCACTGCAACACCAAGAACTGCAAGCAGGAAGGACACCAGACTAAGGACTGCAAGGAGAGCAAGCGCTGCAACCTGTGCGGGCTGGAAGGCCATCTCTACAGGGTCTGCCCCGAACGCAACCTCAGCTACGCCCAGGCGGCCAAGAACAACACAGCGGAGGAGGAGGGGGCAACAAGCAAGGATGCCCCAAAGAAGGCCAAGAGCCAGCGCCCGGCCGCGACCTCCTCCAAGAAGCCCCTAGCCCAGGAAAACAATGAACGAGGAAAAGGTCAAGCCGAAAACTGCCAGACCCCGACACCCAGCTCCGAGCCTCCCCAACAGACGACAGAGTCCATGGACGAGGAGGCAGCAGAGGGAGGATGGCAGCTGGTGGTCAATAAAACCAAAAAGAAGAAGCCAGAGAAAAGGAAACAAGCCCCTGCCGACACTACACCAGGGGCCAAAAGAGCACTCGAGTCGCAGTCGGACTGCAACGACTACCCCGAGTCTGACGAGGAGGGACGACAGGAGCGAAGTGGTCAGCCGTCCCAGCGAAAGCGGCAAAATATCCAAGGTGACCCCGATGCGATCGGCAGCCCCCATCTCCAGAACACTGGGAGCGACAACGCCTCCAGTGCCCTCCAGCTCCGGGAAGCCGGCAGCATCATAGTGCCCAGCGCACACCAGCTCCGGGACACCGGGAGCAGCACCGCAGAGAGCGAAGACCAGCTCCGGGAAACCGGGAGAAGCGACAACGAGGAGCCCCAACCGATCGAGGATCGTACGGACTCTTCACCCGACACCAGGCCGCCGATGTCACCCCGGCGGAACGACGACCCCCTCTCTGAGGCAGAACAGAACTCGTACCTCAGCTCAGGGATCGTGGAACACTTTACACAGATCACCTATATGCAGAAACACGGCCAAGAGCTGGAAACAGCAAACGGACTGACGGGTGAGACTTTAAACAGTTGTTAAAATGGGTCTGAAAGTCGCATCCATTAACGTGCGTAGCGTTAAAAGCACTACGCGATGTGTGTCGACCTTGGACTACCTGGCCAAGGTCAAGAGCGACCTGCTGTTCTTACAGGAGTGCGGCCTGCCGCATCTCAGCAATTACAGGCAATGGTCGCAGGGCTGGGCCCACGGGCCGTCTATCTGGTCGGGAGGCAACGATAACCGTGCCTCCGGCCTGGGGATTCTGCTGCAGGGGGGCAACTTCACCATCACCGAAGTAAAGGAGGTGGTGGGGGGCCGTCTCCTCGTAGCAGACGTAATGTACAAAAACGCTCCGCTCCGGCTGATCAACGTGTACGCCCCGGCTCTGAAGGACGAGCGGCTGGCCGTCTTCCAGCAGCTCCCACTGCTGCTGGCGACGTCCAAGCCGGTCATTCTCGGCGGTGACTTCAACTGCATCATCGATGCGGCTGGACGATCCGGCAGAGCCGACAGCAAACTGGACGCCACGTCCAAACTCCTGATGGAAGCGGTGAAAGACGCCAAGCTGTGCGACGTCTTCAGCAACCCTGCAGACGGAGCGGCGCGTCAATACACCTGGTCCAGACCAGACGGGTCCGTCCGTTCCAGGATAGACTTCCTGTTTGTATCCCCGAAGCTCAAGGTCAGATCCACCAAGGTCACACCGGTGTTCTTCTCTGACCACTGCCTCCTCCTGGCCGACTGTCACCTACAGGACGATCAGAGAGTGGGCAGGGGTACATGGAAGCTGAACGTGAAACTGTTGACCCCGGGAAACATTGAGGAACTGACGAGGGATTACAAAGGTTGGAGAACCGTAAAGCCCCTCTTTGATTCCCCAGTGCACTGGTGGGAAGCCATCAAGGCGAACATCAAGAATGTCTTCATCCTCAAAGGTGTTCAGAAGGCGAGAGAGAGGCAGAGGGAAACGTCCCGACTCCAGAAAAGCATGCAGAATCTTCTCCTGCTGCAGTCGATGGGGATCGATGTCGGGGAGGAACTCAGAGAGGTGAAGGACCAGCAAGCCTCGCTCTTTGCCTCCGAGGCCTCCAAGATCATCTTCCGGTCCAGAGTCCGCTCCGTGGAGCAGGACGAGACTTGCTCGCGCTTCTTCTTCCGAAAGGTGCACAGAGAGAGCTCTGTGATCAGCAGCCTGAAGGAAGAGAACGGCTCGGTCACGTCCTCGCAGCCCGACATACTGAGGATCTGCAAATCCTTTTATGCCGGACTGTACGACGCGAAGCCCACAGACAGCGCGGCCTCCCACTCCTTCTTGTCGTCTATCACGGAGGTTCTAGACGACAGCAAGCGGGAGAGTCTGGATCACCCGCTAACTCTGGACGAACTGACAAAGGCCGTCCGATCCTTCGAGAAGAGTAAGACTCCCGGAAGCGACGGCTTACCGATGGAGTTGTACTCGGCTCTGTGGGACTGGATAGGCCCAGACCTGCTGGAAGTGTACGGGGGTATGCTTCTGGCAGGCAGCATGTCAGACTCCATGAGGAAAGGCATCATCACCCTCATCTACAAACGGAAGGGGGAGAGGGAAGAAATCAAAAATTGGCGACCCATCTCACTACTTAACGTGGACTACAAAATTCTGTCCAAGGTCATCGCCAATCGGGTCAAGTCAGCCCTGGAGGTGGTGATCCACCCCGATCAGACCTGCGCCGTACCCGGCAGGAAGATCTCTGATAGCCTGGCGCTACTCAGGGATACGATTGCCTACGTACAGGACAGGGGGGTGAACACCTGCCTGATCAGCCTGGACCAGGAGAAGGCCTTTGACAGAATATCCCACACGTACATGATGGACGTGCTCTCCAAAATGGGGTTTGGGGAGGGAATCCGCAATTCGATTCAACTGCTCTACACAAACATCAGTAGCGCAGTTTCAATCAACGGGTGGGAATCAGAAAGCTTTCCGATCAAATCTGGAGTCAGGCAGGGCTGTCCTCTCTCCTCCGTCTTGTTCGTGTGTTGCATCGAACCCTTTGCCGAGTCCATCAGGAGGGATGCGGGCATAAGAGGGGTGACGATCCCAGGCAGCGGAGGCACTCAGGTCAAGGCCTCCCTGTACATGGATGACGTCGCCGTCTTTTGCTCGGATCAGCTGTCGGTCCGCAGATTGATGAGCATCTGCGACCAGTTCGAACTGGCCTCGGGGGCCAGGGTAAATCGTAGCAAGAGCGAGGCCATGTTCTTTGGGAACTGGACCGACCGATCCTTTGTCCCCTTCACCGTCAGGTCGGATTACCTGAAGGTGCTGGAGATCTGGTTCGGGGGGGCCGGGGCGTGCACCAAAAACTGGGAGGAGCGTATCTCTAAGGTTAAGCAGAAACTGGGACTGTGGGATCAACGATCCCTCTCGATCGTGGGCAAGAACCTGGTCATCAGGTGCGAGGTGCTCTCGGTGTTGCTGTACGTGGCGCAGGTCTGGCCCATTCCTCGCTCCTGCGCCGCGACAGTCACCCGAGCCATCTTCCACTTTGTCTGGAGATCAAAAATGGACCGTGTCCGCAGGGTCACGATGTACAAATCTCCAGAGAAAGGGGGGAAAGGCGTGCCCAACGTGGCCCTCATCCTGATGGCCACCTTTGTGTGCGGCTGCATCAAGC